>NW_027332077.1:0-82685 GCF_048418815.1 Hemitrygon akajei
CAAATAATGTGCAGTACAGGGACAAATACTGTGTAGTCTGGGTACAAATAATGTGCAGTGTGGATAGACAAATAATGTGCAGAGTGGGTACAAATAATGTGCAGAGTGGGTACAAATAATATGCAGTACAGGTGCAAATAATGAGCAGTGTGGGAACAAATAATGTGCAATGTGGCTACATATAATGTGTAGAGTGGGGAGAAATAATGTGCAGAACTGGTACAAATAATGATCAGTGCGGGTACAAATAATGTGCAGTGTGGGTACACAAATAATGTGCAGTGTGGGCACAAATAATGTGCAGTGCGGATGCAAATATTGTACAGTGTGGGCACAAATAATGTGCAGTACATGGACAAATACTGTGTAGTCTGTGTACAAATAATGTACAGTGTGGATAGACAAATAATGTGCAGAGTGGGTAAAACTAATGTGCACTGTAGGCACAAATAATGTGCAGTGCGGGTGCAGATAATGTACAGTGTGGGCACAAATAATGTGCAGTACAGGGACAAATACTGTGTAGTCTGGGTACAAATAATGTGCAGAGTGGGTACAAATAATATACAGTGTGGGTACAAAAATTATGCAGAGTGGGTCCAAATAAAATGCAGTGTGGGTACAAATAATGTGCAGTCTGGGTATAAATAATGTGCAGTGTGGGTACAAATAATGTGCAGTATGGGTATAACTAATGTGCAGTGTGGGTAGATAAATAAAGTGCAGTACGGGTACAAATAATGTACAGTGTGGGTAGACAAATAATGTGCCGTGTGGGTACAAATAATGTGCAGAACGGGCTCTGTAGTGGGCAAAGTACTGGAGAGTTTAACATCGGTAGCTGAGCGAAGGGCGCTGAGTAGGCTACGGTCAATTATGGATAACTCTGAACATCCTCTACATAGCACCATCCAGAGACAGAGAAGCAGTTTCAGCGACAGGTTACTATCGATGCAATGCTCCTCAGACAGGATGAAGAGGTCAATACTCCCCAATGCCATTAGGCTTTACAATTCTACCGCCAGGACTTAAGAGCTTTTAAAGCTATTATTAATGCTTTTTGAGATGGTGATTTAGATGCATATCATATTTTTTTTACTGAGTTAAGTATTGTATGTAATTAGTTTTGCTACAACAAGTGTATGGGACATTGGAAAAAAGTTGAATTTCCCCATGGGGATGAATAAAGTATCTATCTATCTATCTATCTATCTATCTATCTATCTATCAAATAATGTGCAGTACAGGTACAAATAATATGCTGTGCGGGTACAAATAATGTGCAGTGTGGGAAGACAAATAATGGGCAGTGCGGGCACAAATAATGTGCAGTGTAGGCACAAATAATGTGCAGTGCGGGTGCAAATAATGTGCAGTGTGGGCACAAATAATGTGCAGTACAGGGACAAATACTGTGTAGTCTGTGTACAAATAATGTGTAGTGTGGGTACAAATAATGTGCAGCGTGGGTACAAATAATGTGCAGTATGGGTATAACTAATGTGCAGTGTGGGTAGACAAATAATGTGCAGTGCGGGCACAAATAATATGCAGTGTGGGTACAAATAATGTGCAGTGTGGGTAGACAAATAATGTGCAGTGTAGGTATAAATAATGTGCAATATGGGGTAAAATAATGTGCAGTGTGGGTAGACAAATAATTTGCAGTGTGGGTACAAGTAATGTGCAGTACGGGTACAAATAATGTGCAGTACGGGTACAAATAATGTGCAGTGTGGGTATAAATAATGTGCAATACGGGTACAAATAATGTGCAGTGTGGGTACAAATAATGTTCAGTGCCGGCACAAATAATGTGCAGTGTGGGTAGACAAATAATGTGCAGTACGGGTACAAAAAATGTGCAGTGTGGGTAGAAATAATGTGCAGAACTGGTACAAATAATGATCAGTGCGGGCACAAATAATGTGCAGTGTGGGTACACAAATAATGTGCAGTGCGGGCACAAATAATGTGCAGTGTGGGTACACAAATAATGTGCAGTGCGGGCACAAATAATGTGCAGTGCGGATGTAAATAATATACAGTGTGGGCACAAATAATGGGCAGTACATGGACAAATACTGTGTAGTCTGGGTACAAATAATGTACAGTGTGGATAGACAAATAATGTGCAGAGTGGGTACAAATAATGTGCACTGTAGGCACAAATAATGTGCAGTGCGGGTGCAGATAATGTACAGTGTGGGCACAAATAATGTGCAGTACAGGGACAAATACTGTGTAGTCTGGGTACAAATAATGTGCAGAGTGGGTACAAATAATATGCAGTGTGGGTACAAATAATGTGCGGTACGGGTACAAACAATGTGCGGTGTAGGTAGACAAATAATGTGCAGTGTGGGTACAAGTAATGTGCAGTGTGGGTAGAAATAATGTGCGGTACGGGTTCAAACAATGTGCAGTGTGGGTACAAATAATATGCCGTACGCGTACAAATAATGTGCAGTGTGGGAACAAATAATGTGCAATGTGGGTATATATATTGTGTAGAGTGCGGAGAATTAATGTGCAGTACGGGTACAAATAATGTGTAGTGTGGGTAAAATTAATGTGCAGTACGGTTAGAAATAATGTGCAGTGTGGGTACAAATATTGTGCAGTCGGAGTACAAATAATGTGTAGTGTGGGTACAAATAATGTGCCGTACGGGTGCAAATAATGAGCAGTGTGGGAACAAATAATGTGCAATGTGGGTACATATAATGTGTAGAGTGGGGAGAAATAATGTGCAGTCTGGGTATAAATAATGTGCAATACGGGTACAAATAATTTGCAGAGTGGATAGACAAACAATGTGCAAAGTGGGTACAATTAATGTGCTGTACGGGGACAAATACTGTGTAGTCTGGGTACAAATAATGTGCAGTGTGGATAGACAAATAATGTGCAGTGTGGGTACAAATAATGTGCAGTACAGGTACAAATAATATGCTGTGTGGGTACAAATAATGTGCAGAACGGGTACAAATAATGTGCAGAACGGGCTCTGTCATGGGCAAAGTACTGGAGAGTTTAACATCGGTAGCTGAGCGAAGGGCGCTGAGTAGGCTACGGTCAATTATGGATAACTCTGAACATCCTCTGCATAGCACCATCCAGAGACAGAGAAGCAGTTTCAGCGACAGGTTACTATCGATGCAATGCTCCTCAGACAGGATGAAGAGGTCAATACTCCCCAATGCCATTAGGCTTTACAATTCTACCGCCAGGACTTAAGAACTTTTTAAAGCTATTATTAATGCTTTTTGAGATGGTGATTTAGATGCATATCATATTTTTTTTACTGAGTTAAGTATTGTATGTAATTAGTTTTGCTACAACAAGTGTATGGGACATTGGAAAAAAGATGAATTTCCCCATGGGGATGAATAAAGTATGTATCTATCTATCTATCTATCTATCTATCTATCTATCTATCTATCTATCTATCTATCTATCTATCTATCTATCAAATAATGTGCAGTACAGGTACAAATAATATGCTGTGCGGGTACAAATAATGTGCAGTGTGGGAAGACAAATAATGTGCAGTGCGGGCACAAATAATGTGCAGTGTAGGCACAAATAATGTGCAGTGCGGGTGCAAATAATGTGCAGTGTGGGCACAAATAATGTGCAGTACAGGGACAAATACTGTGTAGTCTGTGTACAAATAATGTGTAGTGTGGGTACAAATAATGTGCAGCGTGGGTACAAATAATGTGCAGTATGGGTATAACTAATGTGCAGTGTGGGTAGACAAATAATGTGCAGTGTAGGTATAAATAATGTGCAATATGGGGTAAAATAATGTGCAGTGTGGG
Organism: Hemitrygon akajei; assembly: GCF_048418815.1. Lineage (NCBI taxonomy): Eukaryota > Metazoa > Chordata > Chondrichthyes > Myliobatiformes > Dasyatidae > Hemitrygon > Hemitrygon akajei. Next base: position 3,828 of record NW_027332077.1, read on the forward strand.
TAGACAAATAATTTGCAGTGTGGGTACAAGTAATGTGCAGTGTGGGTACAAATAATGTGCAGTACGGGTACAAATAATGTACAGTGTGAGTACAAATAATGTGCAGTGTGGGTACAAATAATGTGCAGTACGGGTACAAATAATGTACAGTGTGGGTACAAATAATGTGCAGTGTGGGTACAAATAATATGCAGTACGGGTACAAATAATGTGCAGTGTGAGTACAAATAATGTGCAGTGTGGGTACAAATAATGTGCAGTGCCGGCACAAATAATGTGCAGTGTGGGTAGACAAATAATGTGCAGTGTGGGTACAAATAATGTGCAGAACTGGTACAAATAATGATCAGTGCGGGCACAAATAATGTGCAGTGTGGGTACAAATAATGTGCAGTACGGGTACAAATAATGTACAGTGTGAGTACAAATAATGTGCAGTGTGGGTATAAATAATGTGCAATACGGGTACAAATAATGTGCAGTGTGAGTACAAATAATGTGCAGTGTGGGTATAAATAATGTGCTGTACGGGTACAAATAATGTGCAGTGCCGGCACAAATAATGTGCAGTGTGGGTAGACAAATAATGTGCAGTACGGGTACAAAAAATGTGCAGTGTGGGTAGAAATAATGTGCAGAACTGGTACAAATAATGATCAGTGCGGGCACAAATAATGTGCAGTGTGGGTACACAAATAATGTGCAGTGCGGGCACAAATAATGTGCAGTGTGGGTACACAAATAATGTGCAGTGCGGGCACAAATAATGTGCAGTGCGGATGCAAATAATGTACAGTGTGGGCACAAATAATGGGCAGTACATGGACAAATACTGTGTAGTCTGGGTACAAATAATGTACAGTGTGGATAGACAAATAATGTGCAGAGTGGGTACAAATAATGTGCACTGTAGGCACAAATAATGTGCAGTGCGGGTGCAGATAATGTACAGTGTGGGCACAAATAATGTGCAGTACAGGGACAAATACTGTGTAGTCTGGGTACAAATAATGTGCAGAGTGGGTACAAATAATATGCAGTGTGGGTACAAATAATGTGCGGTACGGGTACAAACAATGTGCGGTGTAGGTAGACAAATAATGTGCAGTGTGGGTACAAGTAATGTGCAGTGTGGGTAGAAATAATGTGCGGTACGGGTTCAAACAATGTGCAGTGTGGGTACAAATAATATGCCGTACGCGTACAAATAATGTGCAGTGTGGGAACAAATAATGTGCAATGTGGGTATATATATTGTGTAGAGTGCGGAGAATTAATGTGCAGTACGGGTACAAATAATGTGTAGTGTGGGTAAAATTAATGTGCAGTACGGTTAGAAATAATGTGCAGTGTGGGTACAAATATTGTGCAGTCGGAGTACAAATAATGTGTAGTGTGGGTACAAATAATGTGCCGTACGGGTGCAAATAATGAGCAGTGTGGGAACAAATAATGTGCAATGTGGGTACATATAATGTGTAGAGTGGGGAGAAATAATGTGCAGTCTGGGTATAAATAATGTGCAATATGGGTACAAATAATTTGCAGAGTGGATAGACAAACAATGTGCAAAGTGGGTACAATTAATGTGCTGTACGGGGACAAATACTGTGTAGTCTGGGTACAAATAATGTGCAGTGTGGATAGACAAATAATGTGCAGTGTGGGTACAAATAATGTGCAGAACGGGTACAAATAATGTGCAGAACGGTCTCTGTCATGGGCAAAGTACTGGAGAGTTTAACATCGGTAGCTGAGCGAAGGGCGCTGAGTAGGGTACGGTCAATTATGGATAACTCTGAACATCCTCTACATAGCACCATCCAGAGACTGAGAAGCAGTTTCAGCGACAGGTTACTATCGATGCAATGCTCCTCAGACAGGATGAAGAGGTCAATACTCCCCAATGCCATTAGGCTTTACAATTCTACCGCCAGGACTTAAGAACTTTTTAAAGCTATTATTAATGCTTTTTGAGATGGTGATTAAGATGCATATCATATTTTTTTTACTGAGTTAAGTATTGTATGTAATTAGTTTTGCTACAACAAGTGTATGGGACATTGGAAAAAAGTTGAATTTCCCCATGGGGATGAATAAAGTATCTATCTATCTATCTATCTATCTATCTATCTATCTATCTATCTATCTATCTATCTATCTATCTATCTATCTATCAAATAATGTGCAGTACAGGTACAAATAATATGCTGTGCGGGTACAAATAATGTGCAGTGTGGGAAGACAAATAATGGGCAGTGCGGGCACAAATAATGTGCAGTGTAGGCACAAATAATGTGCAGTGCGGGTGCAAATAATGTGCAGTGTGGGCACAAATAATGTGCAGTACAGGGACAAATACTGTGTAGTCTGTGTACAAATAATGTGTAGTGTGGGTACAAATAATGTGCAGCGTGGGTACAAATAATGTGCAGTATGGGTATAACTAATGTGCAGTGTGGGTAGACAAATAATGTGCAGTGCGGGCACAAATAATATGCAGTGTGGGTACAAATAATGTGCAGTGTGGGTAGACAAATAATTTGCAGTACGGGTACAAATAATGTACAGTGTGAGTACAAATAATGTGCAGTGTGGGTATAAATAATGTGCAATACGGGTACAAATAATGTGCAGTGTGGGTACAAATAATGTTCAGTGTGGGTAGACAAATAATGTGCAGTACGGGTACAAAAAATGTGCAGTGTGGGTAGAAATAATGTGCAGAACTGGTACAAATAATGATCAGTGCGGGCACAAATAATGTGCAGTGTGGGTACACAAATAATGTGCAGTGCGGGCACAAATAATGTGCAGTGTGGGTACACAAATAATGTGCAGTGCGGGCACAAATAATGTGCAGTGCGGATGCAAATAATATACAGTGTGGGCACAAATAATGGGCAGTACATGGACAAATACTGTGTAGTCTGGGTACAAATAATGTACAGTGTGGATAGACAAATAATGTGCAGAGTGGGTACAAATAATGTGCACTGTAGGCACAAATAATGTGCAGTGCGGGTGCAGATAATGTACAGTGTGGGCACAAATAATGTGCAGTACAGGGACAAATACTGTGTAGTCTGGGTACAAATAATGTGCAGAGTGGGTACAAATAATATGCAGTGTGGGTACAAATAATGTGCGGTACGGGTACAAACAATGTGCGGTGTAGGTAGACAAATAATGTGCAGTGTGGGTACAAGTAATGTGCAGTGTGGGTAGAAATAATGTGCGGTACGGGTTCAAACAATGTGCAGTGTGGGTACAAATAATATGCCGTACGCGTACAAATAATGTGCAGTGTGGGAACAAATAATGTGCAATGTGGGTATATATATTGTGTAGAGTGCGGAGAATTAATGTGCAGTACGGGTACAAATAATGTGTAGTGTGGGTAAAATTAATGTGCAGTACGGTTAGAAATAATGTGCAGTGTGGGTACAAATATTGTGCAGTCGGAGTACAAATAATGTGTAGTGTGGGTACAAATAATGTGCCGTACGGGTGCAAATAATGAGCAGTGTGGGAACAAATAATGTGCAATGTGGGTACATATAATGTGTAGAGTGGGGAGAAATAATGTGCAGTCTGGGTATAAATAATGTGCAATACGGGTACAAATAATTTGCAGAGTGGATAGACAAACAATGTGCAAAGTGGGTACAATTAATGTGCTGTACGGGGACAAATACTGTGTAGTCTGGGTACAAATAATGTGCAGTGTGGATAGACAAATAATGTGCAGTGTGGGTACAAATAATGTGCAGTACAGGTACAAATAATATGCTGTGTGGGTACAAATAATGTGCAGAACGGGTACAAATAATGTGCAGAACGGGCTCTGTCATGGGCAAAGTACTGGAGAGTTTAACATCGGTAGCTGAGCGAAGGGCGCTGAGTAGGCTACGGTCAATTATGGATAACTCTGAACATCCTCTACATAGCACCATCCAGAGACAGAGAAGCAGTTTCAGCGACAGGTTACTATCGATGCAATGCTCCTCAGACAGGATGAAGAGGTCAATACTCCCCAATGCCATTAGGCTTTACAATTCTACCGCCAGGACTTAAGAACTTTTTAAAGCTATTATTAATGCTTTTTGAGATGGTGATTTAGATGCATATCATATTTTTTTTACTGAGTTAAGTATTGTATGTAATTAGTTTTGCTACAACAAGTGTATGGGACATTGGAAAAAAGTTGAATTTCCCCATGGGAATGAATAAAGTATGTATCTATCTATCTATCTATCTATCTATCTATCTATCTATCTATCTATCTATCTATCTATCTATCTATCTATCTATCTATCTATCTATCTATCTATCTATCTATCTATCTATCTATCAAATAATGTGCAGTACAGGTACAAATAATATGCTGTGCGGGTACAAATAATGTGCAGTGTGGGAAGACAAATAATGTGCAGTGCGGGCACAAATAATGTGCAGTGTAGGCACAAATAATGTGCAGTGCGGGTGCAAATAATGTGCAGTGTGGGCACAAATAATGTGCAGTACAGGGACAAATACTGTGTAGTCTGTGTACAAATAATGTGTAGTGTGGCTACAAATAATGTGCAGCGTGGGTACAAATAATGTGCAGTATGGGTATAACTAATGTGCAGTGTGGGTAGACAAATAATGTGCAGTGTAGGTATAAATAATGTGCAATATGGGGTAAAATAATGTGCAGTGTGGGTAGACAAATAATTTGCAGTGTGGGTACAAGTAATGTGCAGTGTGGGTACAAATAATGTGCAGTACGGGTACAAATAATGTACAGTGTGAGTACAAATAATGTGCAGTGTGGGTACAAATAATGTGCAGTGCCGGCACAAATAATGTGCAGTGTGGGTAGACAAATAATGTGCAGTGTGGGTACAAATAATGTGCAGAACTGGTACAAATAATGATCAGTGCGGGCACAAATAATGTGCAGTGGTGGGTACAAATAATGTGCAGTGTGGGTACACAAAAAATGTGCTGAGCGGGCACAAATAATGTGCAGTGCGGATGCAAATAATGTACAGTGTGGGCACAAATAATGTGCAGTACATGGACAAATACTGTGTAGTCTGGGTACAAATAATGTGCAGTGTGGATAGACAAATAATGTGCAGAGTGGGTACAAATAATGTGCACTGTAGGCACAAATAATGTGCAGTGCGGGTGCAGATAATGTACAGTGTGGGCACAAATAATGTGAAGTACAGGGACAAATACTGTGTAGTCTGGGTACAAATAATGTGCAGAGTGGGTACAAATTATATGCAGTGTGGGTACAAATAATATGCAGTGTGGGTACAAATAATGTGCGGTACGGGTACAAACAATGTGCGGTATAGGTAGACAAATAATGTGCAGTGTGGGTACAAATAATGTGCAGTGTGGGTAGAAATAATGTGCGGTACGGGTTCAAACAATGTGCAGTGTGGGTAAAAAAAATATGCCGTACGCGTACAAATAATGTGCAGTGTGGGAACAAGTAATGTGCAATGTGGGTATATATATTGTGTAGAGTGCGGAGAATTAATGTGCAGTACCGGTACAAATAATGTGTAGTGTGGGTAAAATTAATGTGCAGTACGGTTAGAAATAATGTGCAGTGTGGGTACAAATATTGTGCAGTCGGAGTACAAATAATGTGTAGTGTGGGTACAAATAATGTGCCGTACGGGTGCAAATAATGAGCAGTGTGGGAACAAATAATGTGCAATGTGGGTACATATAATGTGTAGAGTGGGGAGAAATAATGTGCAGTCTGGGTATAAATAATGTGCAATACGGGTACAAATAATTTGCAGAGTGGATAGACAAACAATGTGCAAAGTGGGTACAATTAATGTGCTGTACGGGGACAAATACTGTGTAGTCTGGGTACAAATAATGTGCAGTGTGGATAGACAAATAATGTGCAGTGCGGGCACAAATAATGTGCAGTACAGGTACAAATAATATGCTGTGTGGGTACAAATAATGTGCAGAACGGGTACAAATAATGTGCAGAACGGGCTCTGTCATGGGCAAAGTACTGGAGAGTTTAACATCGGTAGATGAGCGAAGGGCGCTGAGTAGGCTACGGTCAATTATGGATAACTCTGAACATCCTCTACATAGCACCATCCAGAGACAGAGAAGCAGTTTCAGCGACAGGTTACTATCGATGCAATGCTCCTCAGACAGGATGAAGAGGTCAATACTCCCCAATGCCATTAGGCTTTACAATTCTACCGCCAGGACTTAAGAACTTTTTAAAGCTATTATTAATGCTTTTTGAGATGGTGATTTAGATGCATATCATATTTTTTTTACTGAGTTAAGTATTGTATGTAATTAGTTTTGCTACAACAAGTGTATGGGACATTGGAAAAAAGTTGAATTTCCCCATGGGGATGAATAAAGTATCTATCTATCTATCTATCTATCAAATAATGGGCAGTACAGGTACAAATAATATGCTGTGCGGGTACAAATAATGTGCAGTGTGGGAAGACAAATAATGTGCAGTGCGGGCACAAATAATGTGCAGTGTGGGTGCAAATAATGTGCAGTGTAGGCACAAATAATGAGCAGTGCGGGTGCAAATAATGTGCAGTGTGGGCACAAATAATGTGCAGTACAGGGACAAATACTGTGTAGTCTGTGTACAAATAATGTGTAGTGTGGGTACAAATAATGTGCAGCGTGGGTACAAATAATGTGCAGTATGGGTATAACTAATGTGCAATATGGGGTAAAATAATGTGCAGTGTGGGTATAAATAATGTGCAATATGGGGTAAAATATTGTGCAGTGTGGGTACATATAATGTGCAGTGTGGGTACAAATAATGTGCAGTACGGCTACAAATAATGTACAGTGTGAGTACAAATAATGTGCAGTGTGGGTATAAATAATGTGCAATATGGGGTAAAATAATGTGCAGTGTGGGTATAAATAATGTGCAATATGGGGTAAAATATTGTGCAGTGTGGGTACATATAATGTGCAGTGTGGGTACAAATAATGTGCAGTACGGCTACAAATAATGTACAGTGTGAGTACAAATAATGTGCAGTGTGGGTAGACAAATAATGTGCAGTACGGGCACAATTAATGTGCAGTGCGGATGCAAATATTGTACAGTGTGGGCACAAATAATGTGCAGTACATTGTCAAATACTGTGTAGTCTGTGTACAAATAATGTACAGTGTGGATAGACAAATAATGTGCAGAGTGGGTACAAATAAAAAGCAGTGTGGGTACAAATAATGTGTAGTGTGGGTACAAATAATGTGCAGAGTGGGTACAAATAAAATGCAGTGTGGGTACAAATAATGTGCAGAGTGGGTACAAATAATATGCAGAGTGGGTACAAATAAAATGCAGTTTGGGTACAAATAATGTGCAGAGTGGGTACAAATAAAATGCAGTGTGGGTACAAATAATGTGCAGTATGGGTATAACTAATGTGCAGTGTGGGTAGATAAATAAAGTGCAGTGTGGGTAGATAAATAAAGTGCAGTACGGGTACAAATAATGTGCAATGTGGGTACAAATAATGTGCAGTGTGGGTACAAATAATGTGCAGTGCCGGCACAAATAATGTGCAGTGTGGGTAGACAAATAATGTGCAGTGTGGGTACAAATAATGTGCAGAACTGGTACAAATAATGATCAGTGCGGGCACAAATAATGTGCAGTGTGGGTACAAATAATGTGCAGTGTGGGTACACAAAAAATGTGCTGAGCGGGCACAAATAATGTGCAGTGCGGATGCAAATAATGTACAGTGTGGGCACAAATAATGTGCAGTACATGGACAAATACTGTGTAGTCTGGGTACAAATAATGTGCAGTGTGGATAGACAAATAATGTGCAGAGTGGGTACAAATAATGTGCACTGTAGGCACAAATAATGTGCAGTGCGGGTGCAGATAATGTACAGTGTGGGCACAAATAATGTGAAGTACAGGGACAAATACTGTGTAGTCTGGGTACAAATAATGTGCAGTACAGGTACAAATAATATGCTGTGTGGGTACAAATACTGTGTAGTCTGGGTACAAATAATGTGCAGAACGGGCTCTGTCATGGGCAAAGTACTGGAGAGTTTAACATCGGTAGCTGAGCGAAGGGCGCTGAGTAGGCTACGGTCAATTATGGATAACTCTGAACATCCTCTACATAGCACCATCCAGAGACAGAGAAGCAGTTTCAGCGACAGGTTACTATCGATGCAATGCTCCTCAGACAGGATGAAGAGGTCAATACTCCCCAATGCCATTAGGCTTTACAATTCTACCGCCAGGACTTAAGAACTTTTTAAAGCTATTATTAATGCTTTTTGAGATGGTGATTTAGATGCATATCATATTTTTTTTACTGAGTTAAGTATTGTATGTAATTAGTTTTGCTACAACAAGTGTATGGGACATTGGAAAAAAGTTGAATTTCCCCATGGGGATGAATAAAGTATCTATCTATCTATCTATCTATCTATCTATCTATCTATCTATCTATCTATCTATCTATCTATCTATCTATCTATCTATCTATCTATCTATCAAATAATGTGCAGTACAGGTACAAATAATATGCTGTGCGGGTACAAATAATGTGCAGTGTGGGAAGACAAATAATGGGCAGTGCGGGCACAAATAATGTGCAGTGTAGGCACAAATAATGTGCAGTGCGGGTGCAAATAATGTGCAGTGTGGGCACAAATAATGTGCAGTACAGGGACAAATACTGTGTAGTCTGTGTACAAATAATGTGTAGTGTGGGTACAAATAATGTGCAGCGTGGGTACAAATAATGTGCAGTATGGGTATAACTAATGTGCAGTGTGGGTAGACAAATAATGTGCAGTGCGGGCACAAATAATATGCAGTGTGGGTACAAATAATGTGCAGTGTGGGTAGACAAATAATTTGCAGTAGGGGTACAAATAATGTACAGTGTGAGTACAAATAATGTGCAGTGTGGGTATAAATAATGTGCAATACGGGTACAAATAATGTGCAGTGTGGGTACAAATAATGTTCAGTGTGGGTAGACAAATAATGTGCAGTACGGGTACAAAAAATGTGCAGTGTGGGTAGAAATAATGTGCAGAACTGGTACAAATAATGATCAGTGCGGGCACAAATAATGTGCAGTGTGGGTACACAAATAATGTGCAGTGCGGGCACAAATAATGTGCAGTGTGGGTACACAAATAATGTGCAGTGCGGGCACAAATAATGTGCAGTGCGGATGCAAATAATATACAGTGTGGGCACAAATAATGGGCAGTACATGGACAAATACTGTGTAGTCTGGGTACAAATAATGTACAGTGTGGATAGACAAATAATGTGCAGAGTGGGTACAAATAATGTGCACTGTAGGCACAAATAATGTGCAGTGCGGGTGCAGATAATGTACAGTGTGGGCACAAATAATGTGCAGTACAGGGACAAATACTGTGTAGTCTGGGTACAAATAATGTGCAGAGTGGGTACAAATAATATGCAGTGTGGGTACAAATAATGTGCGGTACGGGTACAAACAATGTGCGGTGTAGGTAGACAAATAATGTGCAGTGTGGGTACAAGTAATGTGCAGTGTGGGTAGAAATAATGTGCGGTACGGGTTCAAACAATGTGCAGTGTGGGTACAAATAATATGCCGTACGCGTACAAATAATGTGCAGTGTGGGAACAAATAATGTGCAATGTGGGTATATATATTGTGTAGAGTGCGGAGAATTAATGTGCAGTACGGGTACAAATAATGTGTAGTGTGGGTAAAATTAATGTGCAGTACGGTTAGAAATAATGTGCAGTGTGGGTACAAATATTGTGCAGTCGGAGTACAAATAATGTGTAGTGTGGGTACAAATAATGTGCCGTACGGGTGCAAATAATGAGCAGTGTGGGAACAAATAATGTGCAATGTGGGTACATATAATGTGTAGAGTGGGGAGAAATAATGTGCAGTCTGGGTATAAATAATGTGCAATACGGGTACAAATAATTTGCAGAGTGGATAGACAAACAATGTGCAAAGTGGGTACAATTAATGTGCTGTACGGGGACAAATACTGTGTAGTCTGGGTACAAATAATGTGCAGTGTGGATAGACAAATAATGTGCAGTGTGGGTACAAATAATGTGCAGTACAGGTACAAATAATATGCTGTGTGGGTACAAATAATGTGCAGAACGGGTACAAATAATGTGCAGAACGGGCTCTGTCATGGGCAAAGTACTGGAGAGTTTAACATCGGTAGCTGAGCGAAGGGCGCTGAGTAGGCTACGGTCAATTATGGATAACTCTGAACATCCTCTACATAGCACCATCCAGAGACAGAGAAGCAGTTTCAGCGACAGGTTACTATCGATGCAATGCTCCTCAGACAGGATGAAGAGGTCAATACTCCCCAATGCCATTAGGCTTTACAATTCTACCGCCAGGACTTAAGAACTTTTTAAAGCTATTATTAATGCTTTTTGAGATGGTGATTTAGATGCATATCATATTTTTTTTACTGAGTTAAGTATTGTATGTAATTAGTTTTGCTACAACAAGTGTATGGGACATTGGAAAAAAGTTGAATTTCCCCATGGGAATGAATAAAGTATGTATCTATCTATCTATCTATCTATCTATCTATCTATCTATCTATCTATCTATCTATCTATCTATCTATCTATCTATCTATCTATCTATCTATCTATCTATCTATCTATCTATCAAATAATGTGCAGTACAGGTACAAATAATATGCTGTGCGGGTACAAATAATGTGCAGTGTGGGAAGACAAATAATGTGCAGTGCGGGCACAAATAATGTGCAGTGTAGGCACAAATAATGTGCAGTGCGGGTGCAAATAATGTGCAGTGTGGGCACAAATAATGTGCAGTACAGGGACAAATACTGTGTAGTCTGTGTACAAATAATGTGTAGTGTGGCTACAAATAATGTGCAGCGTGGGTACAAATAATGTGCAGTATGGGTATAACTAATGTGCAGTGTGGGTAGACAAATAATGTGCAGTGTAGGTATAAATAATGTGCAATATGGGGTAAAATAATGTGCAGTGTGGGTAGACAAATAATTTGCAGTGTGGGTACAAGTAATGTGCAGTGTGGGTACAAATAATGTGCAGTACGGGTACAAATAATGTACAGTGTGAGTACAAATAATGTGCAGTGTGGGTACAAATAATGTGCAGTGCCGGCACAAATAATGTGCAGTGTGGGTAGACAAATAATGTGCAGTGTGGGTACAAATAATGTGCAGAACTGGTACAAATAATGATCAGTGCGGGCACAAATAATGTGCAGTGTGGGTACAAATAATGTGCAGTGTGGGTACACAAAAAATGTGCTGAGCGGGCACAAATAATGTGCAGTGCGGATGCAAATAATGTACAGTGTGGGCACAAATAATGTGCAGTACATGGACAAATACTGTGTAGTCTGGGTACAAATAATGTGCAGTGTGGATAGACAAATAATGTGCAGAGTGGGTACAAATAATGTGCACTGTAGGCACAAATAATGTGCAGTGCGGGTGCAGATAATGTACAGTGTGGGCACAAATAATGTGAAGTACAGGGACAAATACTGTGTAGTCTGGGTACAAATAATGTGCAGAGTGGGTACAAATTATATGCAGTGTGGGTACAAATAATATGCAGTGTGGGTACAAATAATGTGCGGTACGGGTACAAACAATGTGCGGTATAGGTAGACAAATAATGTGCAGTGTGGGTACAAATAATGTGCAGTGTGGGTAGAAATAATGTGCGGTACGGGTTCAAACAATGTGCAGTGTGGGTAAAAAAAATATGCCGTACGCGTACAAATAATGTGCAGTGTGGGAACAAGTAATGTGCAATGTGGGTATATATATTGTGTAGAGTGCGGAGAATTAATGTGCAGTACGGGTACAAATAATGTGTAGTGTGGGTAAAATTAATGTGCAGTACGGTTAGAAATAATGTGCAGTGTGGGTACAAATATTGTGCAGTCGGAGTACAAATAATGTGTAGTGTGGGTACAAATAATGTGCCGTACGGGTGCAAATAATGAGCAGTGTGGGAACAAATAATGTGCAATGTGGGTACATATAATGTGTAGAGTGGGGAGAAATAATGTGCAGTCTGGGTATAAATAATGTGCAATACGGGTACAAATAATTTGCAGAGTGGATAGACAAACAATGTGCAAAGTGGGTACAATTAATGTGCTGTACGGGGACAAATACTGTGTAGTCTGGGTACAAATAATGTGCAGTGTGGATAGACAAATAATGTGCAGTGCGGGCACAAATAATGTGCAGTACAGGTACAAATAATATGCTGTGTGGGTACAAATAATGTGCAGAACGGGTACAAATAATGTGCAGAACGGGCTCTGTCATGGGCAAAGTACTGGAGAGTTTAACATCGGTAGATGAGCGAAGGGCGCTGAGTAGGCTACGGTCAATTATGGATAACTCTGAACATCCTCTACATAGCACCATCCAGAGACAGAGAAGCAGTTTCAGCGACAGGTTACTATCGATGCAATGCTCCTCAGACAGGATGAAGAGGTCAATACTCCCCAATGCCATTAGGCTTTACAATTCTACCGCCAGGACTTAAGAACTTTTTAAAGCTATTATTAATGCTTTTTGAGATGGTGATTTAGATGCATATCATATTTTTTTTACTGAGTTAAGTATTGTATGTAATTAGTTTTGCTACAACAAGTGTATGGGACATTGGAAAAAAGTTGAATTTCCCCATGGGGATGAATAAAGTATCTATCTATCTATCTATCTATCAAATAATGGGCAGTACAGGTACAAATAATATGCTGTGCGGGTACAAATAATGTGCAGTGTGGGAAGACAAATAATGTGCAGTGCGGGCACAAATAATGTGCAGTGTGGGTGCAAATAATGTGCAGTGTAGGCACAAATAATGAGCAGTGCGGGTGCAAATAATGTGCAGTGTGGGCACAAATAATGTGCAGTACAGGGACAAATACTGTGTAGTCTGTGTACAAATAATGTGTAGTGTGGGTACAAATAATGTGCAGCGTGGGTACAAATAATGTGCAGTATGGGTATAACTAATGTGCAATATGGGGTAAAATAATGTGCAGTGTGGGTATAAATAATGTGCAATATGGGGTAAAATATTGTGCAGTGTGGGTACATATAATGTGCAGTGTGGGTACAAATAATGTGCAGTACGGCTACAAATAATGTACAGTGTGAGTACAAATAATGTGCAGTGTGGGTATAAATAATGTGCAATATGGGGTAAAATAATGTGCAGTGTGGGTATAAATAATGTGCAATATGGGGTAAAATATTGTGCAGTGTGGGTACATATAATGTGCAGTGTGGGTACAAATAATGTGCAGTACGGCTACAAATAATGTACAGTGTGAGTACAAATAATGTGCAGTGTGGGTAGACAAATAATGTGCAGTACGGGCACAATTAATGTGCAGTGCGGATGCAAATATTGTACAGTGTGGGCACAAATAATGTGCAGTACATTGTCAAATACTGTGTAGTCTGTGTACAAATAATGTACAGTGTGGATAGACAAATAATGTGCAGAGTGGGTACAAATAAAAAGCAGTGTGGGTACAAATAATGTGTAGTGTGGGTACAAATAATGTGCAGAGTGGGTACAAATAAAATGCAGTGTGGGTACAAATAATGTGCAGAGTGGGTACAAATAATATGCAGAGTGGGTACAAATAAAATGCAGTTTGGGTACAAATAATGTGCAGAGTGGGTACAAATAAAATGCAGTGTGGGTACAAATAATGTGCAGTATGGGTATAACTAATGTGCAGTGTGGGTAGATAAATAAAGTGCAGTGTGGGTAGATAAATAAAGTGCAGTACGGGTACAAATAATGTGCAATGTGGGTACAAATAATGTGCAGTGTGGGTACAAATAATGTGCAGTGCCGGCACAAATAATGTGCAGTGTGGGTAGACAAATAATGTGCAGTGTGGGTACAAATAATGTGCAGAACTGGTACAAATAATGATCAGTGCGGGCACAAATAATGTGCAGTGTGGGTACAAATAATGTGCAGTACGGGTACAAATAATGTACAGTGTGAGTACAAATAATGTGCAGTGTGGGTATAAATAATGTGCAATACGGGTACAAATAATGTGCAGTGTGAGTACAAATAATGTGCAGTGTGGGTATAAATAATGTGCTGTACGGGTACAAATAATGTGCAGTGCCGGCACAAATAATGTGCAGTGTGGGTAGACAAATAATGTGCAGTACGGGTACAAAAAATGTGCAGTGTGGGTAGAAATAATGTGCAGAACTGGTACAAATAATGATCAGTGCGGGCACAAATAATGTGCAGTGTGGGTACACAAATAATGTGCAGTGCGGGCACAAATAATGTGCAGTGTGGGTACACAAATAATGTGCAGTGCGGGCACAAATAATGTGCAGTGCGGATGCAAATAATGTACAGTGTGGGCACAAATAATGGGCAGTACATGGACAAATACTGTGTAGTCTGGGTACAAATAATGTACAGTGTGGATAGACAAATAATGTGCAGAGTGGGTACAAATAATGTGCACTGTAGGCACAAATAATGTGCAGTGCGGGTGCAGATAATGTACAGTGTGGGCACAAATAATGTGCAGTACAGGGACAAATACTGTGTAGTCTGGGTACAAATAATGTGCAGAGTGGGTACAAATAATATGCAGTGTGGGTACAAATAATGTGCGGTACGGGTACAAACAATGTGCGGTGTAGGTAGACAAATAATGTGCAGTGTGGGTACAAGTAATGTGCAGTGTGGGTAGAAATAATGTGCGGTACGGGTTCAAACAATGTGCAGTGTGGGTACAAATAATATGCCGTACGCGTACAAATAATGTGCAGTGTGGGAACAAATAATGTGCAATGTGGGTATATATATTGTGTAGAGTGCGGAGAATTAATGTGCAGTACGGGTACAAATAATGTGTAGTGTGGGTAAAATTAATGTGCAGTACGGTTAGAAATAATGTGCAGTGTGGGTACAAATATTGTGCAGTCGGAGTACAAATAATGTGTAGTGTGGGTACAAATAATGTGCCGTACGGGTGCAAATAATGAGCAGTGTGGGAACAAATAATGTGCAATGTGGGTACATATAATGTGTAGAGTGGTGAGAAATAATGTGCAGTCTGGGTATAAATAATGTGCAATATGGGTACAAATAATTTGCAGAGTGGATAGACAAACAATGTGCAAAGTGGGTACAATTAATGTGCTGTACGGGGACAAATACTGTGTAGTCTGGGTACAAATAATGTGCAGTGTGGATAGACAAATAATGTGCAGTGTGGGTACAAATAATGTGCAGAACGGGTACAAATAATGTGCAGAACGGTCTCTGTCATGGGCAAAGTACTGGAGAGTTTAACATCGGTAGCTGAGCGAAGGGCGCTGAGTAGGGTACGGTCAATTATGGATAACTCTGAACATCCTCTACATAGCACCATCCAGAGACTGAGAAGCAGTTTCAGCGACAGGTTACTATCGATGCAATGCTCCTCAGACAGGATGAAGAGGTCAATACTCCCCAATGCCATTAGGCTTTACAATTCTACCGCCAGGACTTAAGAACTTTTTAAAGCTATTATTAATGCTTTTTGAGATGGTGATTAAGATGCATATCATATTTTTTTTTACTGAGTTAAGTATTGTATGTAATTAGTTTTGCTACAACAAGTGTATGGGACATTGGAAAAAAGTTGAATTTCCCCATGGGGATGAATAAAGTATCTATCTATCTATCTATCTATCTATCTATCTATCTATCTATCTATCTATCTATCTATCAAATAATGTGCAGTACAGGTACAAATAATATGCTGTGCGGGTACAAATAATGTGCAGTGTGGGAAGACAAATAATGGGCAGTGCGGGCACAAATAATGTGCAGTGTAGGCACAAATAATGTGCAGTGCGGGTGCAAATAATGTGCAGTGTGGGCACAAATAATGTGCAGTACAGGGACAAATACTGTGTAGTCTGTGTACAAATAATGTGTAGTGTGGGTACAAATAATGTGCAGCGTGGGTACAAATAATGTGCAGTATGGGTATAACTAATGTGCAGTGTGGGTAGACAAATAATGTGCAGTGCGGGCACAAATAATATGCAGTGTGGGTACAAATAATGTGCAGTGTGGGTAGACAAATAATTTGCAGTACGGGTACAAATAATGTACAGTGTGAGTACAAATAATGTGCAGTGTGGGTATAAATAATGTGCAATACGGGTACAAATAATGTGCAGTGTGGGTACAAATAATGTTCAGTGTGGGTAGACAAATAATGTGCAGTACGGGTACAAAAAATGTGCAGTGTGGGTAGAAATAATGTGCAGAACTGGTACAAATAATGATCAGTGCGGGCACAAATAATGTGCAGTGTGGGTACACAAATAATGTGCAGTGCGGGCACAAATAATGTGCAGTGTGGGTACACAAATAATGTGCAGTGCGGGCACAAATAATGTGCAGTGCGGATGCAAATAATATACAGTGTGGGCACAAATAATGGGCAGTACATGGACAAATACTGTGTAGTCTGGGTACAAATAATGTACAGTGTGGATAGACAAATAATGTGCAGAGTGGGTACAAATAATGTGCACTGTAGGCACAAATAATGTGCAGTGCGGGTGCAGATAATGTACAGTGTGGGCACAAATAATGTGCAGTACAGGGACAAATACTGTGTAGTCTGGGTACAAATAATGTGCAGAGTGGGTACAAATAATATGCAGTGTGGGTACAAATAATGTGCGGTACGGGTACAAACAATGTGCGGTGTAGGTAGACAAATAATGTGCAGTGTGGGTACAAGTAATGTGCAGTGTGGGTAGAAATAATGTGCGGTACGGGTTCAAACAATGTGCAGTGTGGGTACAAATAATATGCCGTACGCGTACAAATAATGTGCAGTGTGGGAACAAATAATGTGCAATGTGGGTATATATATTGTGTAGAGTGCGGAGAATTAATGTGCAGTACGGGTACAAATAATGTGTAGTGTGGGTAAAATTAATGTGCAGTACGGTTAGAAATAATGTGCAGTGTGGGTACAAATATTGTGCAGTCGGAGTACAAATAATGTGTAGTGTGGGTACAAATAATGTGCCGTACGGGTGCAAATAATGAGCAGTGTGGGAACAAATAATGTGCAATGTGGGTACATATAATGTGTAGAGTGGGGAGAAATAATGTGCAGTCTGGGTATAAATAATGTGCAATACGGGTACAAATAATTTGCAGAGTGGATAGACAAACAATGTGCAAAGTGGGTACAATTAATGTGCTGTACGGGGACAAATACTGTGTAGTCTGGGTACAAATAATGTGCAGTGTGGATAGACAAATAATGTGCAGTGTGGGTACAAATAATGTGCAGTACAGGTACAAATAATATGCTGTGTAGGTACAAATAATGTGCAGAACGGGTACAAATAATGTGCAGAACGGGCTCTGTCATGGGCAAAGTACTGGAGAGTTTAACATCGGTAGCTGAGCGAAGGGCGCTGAGTAGGCTACGGTCAATTATGGATAACTCTGAACATCCTCTACATAGCACCATCCAGAGACAGAGAAGCAGTTTCAGCGACAGGTTACTATCGATGCAATGCTCCTCAGACAGGATGAAGAGGTCAATACTCCCCAATGCCATTAGGCTTTACAATTCTACCGCCAGGACTTAAGAACTTTTTAAAGCTATTATTAATGCTTTTTGAGATGGTGATTTAGATGCATATCATATTTTTTTTACTGAGTTAAGTATTGTATGTAATTAGTTTTGCTACAACAAGTGTATGGGACATTGGAAAAAAGTTGAATTTCCCCATGGGAATGAATAAAGTATGTATCTATCTATCTATCTATCTATCTATCTATCTATCTATCTATCTATCTATCTATCTATCTATCTATCTATCTATCTATCTATCTATCTATCTATCTATCTATCTATCTATCTATCAAATAATGTGCAGTACAGGTACAAATAATATGCTGTGCGGGTACAAATAATGTGCAGTGTGGGAAGACAAATAATGTGCAGTGCGGGCACAAATAATGTGCAGTGTAGGCACAAATAATGTGCAGTGCGGGTGCAAATAATGTGCAGTGTGGGCACAAATAATGTGCAGTACAGGGACAAATACTGTGTAGTCTGTGTACAAATAATGTGTAGTGTGGCTACAAATAATGTGCAGCGTGGGTACAAATAATGTGCAGTATGGGTATAACTAATGTGCAGTGTGGGTAGACAAATAATGTGCAGTGTAGGTATAAATAATGTGCAATATGGGGTAAAATAATGTGCAGTGTGGGTAGACAAATAATTTGCAGTGTGGGTACAAGTAATGTGCAGTGTGGGTACAAATAATGTGCAGTACGGGTACAAATAATGTACAGTGTGAGTACAAATAATGTGCAGTGTGGGTACAAATAATGTGCAGTGCCGGCACAAATAATGTGCAGTGTGGGTAGACAAATAATGTGCAGTGTGGGTACAAATAATGTGCAGAACTGGTACAAATAATGATCAGTGCGGGCACAAATAATGTGCAGTGTGGGTACAAATAATGTGCAGTGTGGGTACACAAAAAATGTGCTGAGCGGGCACAAATAATGTGCAGTGCGGATGCAAATAATGTACAGTGTGGGCACAAATAATGTGCAGTACATGGACAAATACTGTGTAGTCTGGGTACAAATAATGTGCAGTGTGGATAGACAAATAATGTGCAGAGTGGGTACAAATAATGTGCACTGTAGGCACAAATAATGTGCAGTGCGGGTGCAGATAATGTACAGTGTGGGCACAAATAATGTGAAGTACAGGGACAAATACTGTGTAGTCTGGGTACAAATAATGTGCAGAGTGGGTACAAATTATATGCAGTGTGGGTACAAATAATATGCAGTGTGGGTACAAATAATGTGCGGTACGGGTACAAACAATGTGCGGTATAGGTAGACAAATAATGTGCAGTGTGGGTACAAATAATGTGCAGTGTGGGTAGAAATAATGTGCGGTACGGGTTCAAACAATGTGCAGTGTGGGTAAAAAAAATATGCCGTACGCGTACAAATAATGTGCAGTGTGGGAACAAGTAATGTGCAATGTGGGTATATATATTGTGTAGAGTGCGGAGAATTAATGTGCAGTACCGGTACAAATAATGTGTAGTGTGGGTAAAATTAATGTGCAGTACGGTTAGAAATAATGTGCAGTGTGGGTACAAATATTGTGCAGTCGGAGTACAAATAATGTGTAGTGTGGGTACAAATAATGTGCCGTACGGGTGCAAATAATGAGCAGTGTGGGAACAAATAATGTGCAATGTGGGTACATATAATGTGTAGAGTGGGGAGAAATAATGTGCAGTCTGGGTATAAATAATGTGCAATACGGGTACAAATAATTTGCAGAGTGGATAGACAAACAATGTGCAAAGTGGGTACAATTAATGTGCTGTACGGGGACAAATACTGTGTAGTCTGGGTACAAATAATGTGCAGTGTGGATAGACAAATAATGTGCAGTGCGGGCACAAATAATGTGCAGTACAGGTACAAATAATATGCTGTGTGGGTACAAATAATGTGCAGAACGGGTACAAATAATGTGCAGAACGGGCTCTGTCATGGGCAAAGTACTGGAGAGTTTAACATCGGTAGATGAGCGAAGGGCGCTGAGTAGGCTACGGTCAATTATGGATAACTCTGAACATCCTCTACATAGCACCATCCAGAGACAGAGAAGCAGTTTCAGCGACAGGTTACTATCGATGCAATGCTCCTCAGACAGGATGAAGAGGTCAATACTCCCCAATGCCATTAGGCTTTACAATTCTACCGCCAGGACTTAAGAACTTTTTAAAGCTATTATTAATGCTTTTTGAGATGGTGATTTAGATGCATATCATATTTTTTTTACTGAGTTAAGTATTGTATGTAATTAGTTTTGCTACAACAAGTGTATGGGACATTGGAAAAAAGTTGAATTTCCCCATGGGGATGAATAAAGTATCTATCTATCTATCTATCTATCAAATAATGGGCAGTACAGGTACAAATAATATGCTGTGCGGGTACAAATAATGTGCAGTGTGGGAAGACAAATAATGTGCAGTGCGGGCACAAATAATGTGCAGTGTGGGTGCAAATAATGTGCAGTGTAGGCACAAATAATGAGCAGTGCGGGTGCAAATAATGTGCAGTGTGGGCACAAATAATGTGCAGTACAGGGACAAATACTGTGTAGTCTGTGTACAAATAATGTGTAGTGTGGGTACAAATAATGTGCAGCGTGGGTACAAATAATGTGCAGTATGGGTATAACTAATGTGCAATATGGGGTAAAATAATGTGCAGTGTGGGTATAAATAATGTGCAATATGGGGTAAAATATTGTGCAGTGTGGGTACATATAATGTGCAGTGTGGGTACAAATAATGTGCAGTACGGCTACAAATAATGTACAGTGTGAGTACAAATAATGTGCAGTGTGGGTATAAATAATGTGCAATATGGGGTAAAATAATGTGCAGTGTGGGTATAAATAATGTGCAATATGGGGTAAAATATTGTGCAGTGTGGGTACATATAATGTGCAGTGTGGGTAGACAAATAATGTGCAGTACGGGCACAATTAATGTGCAGTGCGGATGCAAATATTGTACAGTGTGGGCACAAATAATGTGCAGTACATTGTCAAATACTGTGTAGTCTGTGTACAAATAATGTACAGTGTGGATAGACAAATAATGTGCAGAGTGGGTACAAATAAAAAGCAGTGTGGGTACAAATAATGTGTAGTGTGGGTACAAATAATGTGCAGAGTGGGTACAAATAAAATGCAGTGTGGGTACAAATAATGTGCAGAGTGGGTACAAATAATATGCAGAGTGGGTACAAATAAAATGCAGTTTGGGTACAAATAATGTGCAGAGTGGGTACAAATAAAATGCAGTGTGGGTACAAATAATGTGCAGTATGGGTATAACTAATGTGCAGTGTGGGTAGATAAATAAAGTGCAGTGTGGGTAGATAAATAAAGTGCAGTACGGGTACAAATAATGTGCAATGTGGGTACAAATAATGTGCAGTGTGGGTACAAATAATGTGCAGTGCCGGCACAAATAATGTGCAGTGTGGGTAGACAAATAATGTGCAGTGTGGGTACAAATAATGTGCAGAACTGGTACAAATAATGATCAGTGCGGGCACAAATAATGTGCAGTGTGGGTACAAATAATGTGCAGTGTGGGTACACAAAAAATGTGCTGAGCGGGCACAAATAATGTGCAGTGCGGATGCAAATAATGTACAGTGTGGGCACAAATAATGTGCAGTACATGGACAAATACTGTGTAGTCTGGGTACAAATAATGTGCAGTGTGGATAGACAAATAATGTGCAGAGTGGGTACAAATAATGTGCACTGTAGGCACAAATAATGTGCAGTGCGGGTGCAGATAATGTACAGTGTGGGCACAAATAATGTGAAGTACAGGGACAAATACTGTGTAGTCTGGGTACAAATAATGTGCAGAGTGGGTACAAATTATATGCAGTGTGGGTACAAATAATATGCAGTGCGGGTACAAATAATGTGCGGTACGGGTACAAACAATGTGCGGTATAGGTAGACAAATAATGTGCAGTGTGGGTACAAATAATGTGCAGTGTGGGTAGAAATAATGTGCGGTACGGGTTCAAACAATGTGCAGTGAGGGTAAAAAAAATATGCCGTACGCGTACAAATAATGTGCAGTGTGGGAACAAGTAATGTGCAATGTGGGTATATATATTGTGTAGAGTGCGGAGAATTAATGTGCAGTACCGGTACAAATAATGTGTAGTGTGGGTAAAATTAATGTGCAGTACGGTTAGAAATAATGTGCAGTGTGGGTACAAATATTGTGCAGTCGGAGTACAAATAATGTGTAGTGTGGGTACAAATAATGTGCCGTACGGGTGCAAATAATGAGCAGTGTGGGAACAAATAATGTGCAATGTGGGTACATATAATGTGTAGAGTGGGGAGAAATAATGTGCAGTCTGGGTATAAATAATGTGCAATACGGGTACAAATAATTTGCAGAGTGGATAGACAAACAATGTGCAAAGTGGGTACAATTAATGTGCTGTACGGGGACAAATACTGTGTAGTCTGGGTACAAATAATGTGCAGTGTGGATAGACAAATAATGTGCAGTGCGGGCACAAATAATGTGCAGTACAGGTACAAATAATATGCTGTGTGGGTACAAATAATGTGCAGAACGGGTACAAATAATGTGCAGAACGGGCTCTGTCATGGGCAAAGTACTGGAGAGTTTAACATCGGTAGATGAGCGAAGGGCGCTGAGTAGGCTACGGTCAATTATGGATAACTCTGAACATCCTCTACATAGCACCATCCAGAGACAGAGAAGCAGTTTCAGCGACAGGTTACTATCGATGCAATGCTCCTCAGACAGGATGAAGAGGTCAATACTCCCCAATGCCATTAGGCTTTACAATTCTACCGCCAGGACTTAAGAACTTTTTAAAGCTATTATTAATGCTTTTTGAGATGGTGATTTAGATGCATATCATATTTTTTTTACTGAGTTAAGTATTGTATGTAATTAGTTTTGCTACAACAAGTGTATGGGACATTGGAAAAAAGTTGAATTTCCCCATGGGGATGAATAAAGTATCTATCTATCTATCTATCTATCAAATAATGGGCAGTACAGGTACAAATAATATGCTGTGCGGGTACAAATAATGTGCAGTGTGGGAAGACAAATAATGTGCAGTGCGGGCACAAATAATGTGCAGTGTGGGTGCAAATAATGTGCAGTGTAGGCACAAATAATGAGCAGTGCGGGTGCAAATAATGTGCAGTGTGGGCACAAATAATGTGCAGTACAGGGACAAATACTGTGTAGTCTGTGTACAAATAATGTGTAGTGTGGGTACAAATAATGTGCAGCGTGGGTACAAATAATGTGCAGTATGGGTATAACTAATGTGCAATATGGGGTAAAATAATGTGCAGTGTTGGTAGACAAATAATGTGCAGTGTAGGTATAAATAATGTGCAGTGTGGGTACAAATAATGTGCAGTACGGCTACAAATAATGTACAGTGTGAGTACAAATAATGTGCAGTGTGGGTATAAATAATGTGCAATACGGGTACAAATAATGTGCAGTGTGGGTAGACAAATAATGTGCAGTACGGGCACAATTAATGTGCAGTGCGGATGCAAATATTGTACAGTGTGGGCACAAATAATGTGCAGTACATTGTCAAATACTGTGTAGTCTGTGTACAAATAATGTACAGTGTGGATAGACAAATAATGTGCAGAGTGGGTACAAATAAAAAGCAGTGTGGGTACAAATAATGTGTAGTGTGGGTACAAATAATGTGCAGAGTGGGTACAAATAAAATGCAGTGTGGGTACAAATAATGTGCAGAGTGGGTACAAATAATATGCAGAGTGGGTACAAATAAAATGCAGTTTGGGTACAAATAATGTGCAGAGTGGGTACAAATAAAATGCAGTGTGGGTACAAATAATGTGCAGTATGGGTATAACTAATGTGCAGTGTGGGTAGATAAATAAAGTGCAGTGTGGGTAGATAAATAAAGTGCAGTATGGGTACAAATAATGTGCAGAGTGGGTACAAATAAAATGCAGTGTGGGTACAAATAATGTGCAGTGTGGGTACAAATAAAGTGCAGTGTGGGTACAAATAATGTGCAGTGTGGGTACAAATAATGTGCAGTATGGGTATAACTAATGTGCAGTGTGGGTAGATAAATAAAGTGCAGTACGGGTACAAATAATGTACAGTGTGGGTAGACAAGTAAAGTGCAGTGTGGGTACAAATAATGTGCAGAGTGGGTACAAATAAAATGCAGTGTGGGTACAAATAATGTGCGGTACGGGTACAAACAATGTGCGGTGTATGTAGACAAATGATGTGCAGTGTGGGTACAAATAATATGCAGTGTGGGTACAAAAATTATGCAGAGTGGGTACAAATAAAATGCAGTGTGGGTACAAAAATTATGCAGAGTGGGTACAAATAAAATGCAGTGTGGGTACAAATAATGTGCAGTATGGGTATAACTAATGTGCAGTGTGGGTACATATAATGTGTAGAGTGGGGAGAAATAATGTGCAGTCTGGGTATAAATAATGTGCAATACGGGTACAAATAATTTGCAGAGTGGATAGACAAACAATGTGCAAAGTGGGTACAATTAATGTGCTGTACGGGGACAAATACTGTGTAGTCTGGTTACAAATAATGTGCAGTGTGGATAGACAAATAATGTGCAGTGTGGGTACAAATAATGTGCAGTACAGGTACAAATAATATGCTGTGTGGGTACAAATAATGTGCAGAACGGGTACAAATAATGTGCAGAACGGGCTCTGTCATGGGCAAAGTACTGGAGAGTTTAACATCGGTAGATGAGCGAAGGGCGCTGAGTAGGCTACGGTCAATTATGGATAACTCTGAACATCCTCTACATAGCACCATCCAGAGACAGAGAAGCAGTTTCAGCGACAGGTTACTATCGATGCAATGCTCCTCAGACAGGATGAAGAGGTCAATACTCCCCAATGCCATTAGGCTTTACAATTCTACCGCCAGGACTTAAGAACTTTTTAAAGCTATTATTAATGCTTTTTGAGATGGTGATTTAGATGCATATCATATTTTTTTTACTGAGTTAAGTATTGTATGTAATTAGTTTTGCTACAACAAGTGTATGGGACATTGGAAAAAAGTTGAATTTCCCCATGGGGATGAATAAAGTATCTATCTATCTATCTATCTATCTATCTATCTATCAAATAATGTGCAGTACAGGTACAAATAATATGCTGTGCGGGTACAAATAATGTGCAGTGTGGGAAGACAAATAATGTGCAGTGCGGGCACAAATAATGTGCAGTGTGGGTACAAATAATGTGCAGTGTAGGCACAAATGATGTGCAGTGCGGGTGCAAATAATGTGCAGAGTGGGGACAAATAATGTGCAGTACAGGGACAAATACTGTGTAGTCTGTGTACAAATAATGTGTAGTGTGGGTACAAATAATGTGCAGAGTGGGTATAACTAATGTGCAGTGTGGGTAGACAAATAATGTGCAGTGCGGGCACAAATAATATGCAGTGTGGGTACAAATAATGTGCAGTGTGGGTAGACAAATAATGTGCAGTGTAGGTATAAATAATGTGCAATATGGGGTAAAATAATGTGCAGTGTGGGTAGACAAATAATTTGCAGTGTGGGTACAAGTAATGTGCAGTGTGGGTACAAATAATGTGCAGTACGGGTACAAATAATGTACAGTGTGAGTACAAATAATGTGCAGTGCGGGTATAAATAATGTGCAGTGTGGGTACAAATAATGTGCAGTGCCGGCACAAATAATGTGTAGTGTGGGTACAAATAATGTGCCGTACGGGTGCAAATAATGAGCAGTGTGGGAACAAATAATGTGCAATGTGGGTACATATAATGTGTAGAGTGGGGAGAAATAATGTGCAGTCTGGGTATAAATAATGTGCAATACGGGTACAAATAATTTGCAGAGTGGATAGACAAACAATGTGCAAAGTGGGTACAATTAATGTGCTGTATGGGGACAAATACTGTGTAGTCTGGGTACAAATAATGTGCAGTGTGGATAGACAAATAATGTGCAGTGTGGGTACAAATAATGTGCAGTACAGGTACAAATAATATGCTGTGTGGGTACAAATAATGTGCAGAACGGGTACAAATAATGTGCAGAACGGGCTCTGTCATGGGCAAAGTACTGGAGAGTTTAACATCGGTAGCTGAGCGAAGGGCGCTGAGTAGGCTACGGTCAATTATGGATAACTCTGAACATCCTCTACATAGCACCATCCAGAGACAGAGAAGCAGTTTCAGCGACAGGTTACTATCGATGCAATGCTCCTCAGACAGGATGAAGAGGTCAATACTCCCCAATGCCATTAGGCTTTACAATTCTACCGCCAGGACTTAAGAACTTTTTAAAGCTATTATTAATGCTTTTTGAGATGGTGATTTAGATGCATATCATATTTTTTTTACTGAGTTAAGTATTGTATGTAATTAGTTTTGCTACAACAAGTGTATGGGACATTGGAAAAAAGTTGAATTTCCCCATGGGGATGAATAAAGTATCTATCTATCTATCTATCTATCAAATAATGTGCAGTACAGGTACAAATAATATGCTGTGCGGGTACAAATAATGTGCAGTGTGGGAAGACAAATAATGTGCAGTGCGGGCACAAATAATGTGCAGTGTGGGTGCAAATAATGTGCAGTGTAGGCACAAATAATGAGCAGTGCGGGTGCAAATAATGTGCAGTGTGGGCACAAATAATGTGCAGTACAGGGACAAATACTGTGTAGTCTGTGTACAAATAATGTGTAGTGTGGGTACAAATAATGTGCAGCGTGGGTACAAATAATGTGCAGTATGGGTATAACTAATGTGCAGTGTGGGTAGACAAATAATGTGCAGTGCGGGCACAAATAATATGCAGTGTGGGTACAAATAATGTGCAGTGTGGGTAGACAAATAATGTGCAGTGTAGGTATAAATAATGTGCAATATGGGGTAAAATAATGTGCAGTGTTGGTAGACAAATAATGTGCAGTGTGGGTACATATAATGTGCAGTGTGGGTACAAATAATGTGCAGTACGGCTACAAATAATGTACAGTGTGAGTACAAATAATGTGCAGTGAGGGTATAAATAATGTGCAATACGGGTACAAATAATGTGCAGTGTGGGTAGACAAATAATGTGCAGTACGGGCACAAATAATGTGCAGTGCGGATGCAAATATTGTACAGTGTGGGCACAAATAATGTGCAGTACATTGTCAAATACTGTGTAGTCTGTGTACAAATAATGTACAGTGTGGATAGACAAATAATGTGCAGAGTGGGTACAAATAAAAAGCAGTGTGGGTACAAATAATGTGTGGTGTGGGTACAAATAATGTGCAGAGTGGGTACAAATAAAATGCAGTGTGGGGACAAATAATGTGCAGAGTGGGTACAAATAATATGCAGAGTGGATACAAATAAAATGCAGTTTGGGTACAAATAATGTGCAGAGTGGGTACAAATAAAATGCAGTGTGGGTACAAATAATGTGCAGTATGGGTATAACTAATGTGCAGTGTGGGTAGATAAATAAAGTGCAGTACGGCTACAAATAATGTACATTGTGAGTAGACAAATAATGTGCAGTGTGGGTACAAATAATGTGCAGAGCGGGTACAAATAAAATGCAGTGTGGGTACAAATAATGTGCGGTACGGGTACAAACAATGTGCGGTGTAGGTAGACAAATGATGTGCAGTGTGGGTACAAGTAATATGCAGTGTGGGTACAAATAATATGCAGTGTGGGTACAAAAATTATGCAGAGTGGGTACAAATAAAATGCAGTGTGGGTACAAATAATGTGCAGTATGGGTATAACTAATGTGCAGTGTGGGTACATATAATGTGTAGAGTGGGGAGAAATAATGTGCAGTCTGGGTATAAATAATGTGCAATACGGGAACAAATAATTTGCAGAGTGGATAGACAAACAATGTGCAAAGTGGGTACAATTAATGTGCTGTACGGGGACAAATACTGTGTAGTCTGGTTACAAATAATGTGCAGTGTGGATAGACAAATAATGTGCAGTGTGGGTACAAATAATGTGCAGTACAGGTACAAATAATATGCTGTGTGGGTACAAATAATGTGCAGAACGGGTACAAATAATGTGCAGAACGGGCTCTGTCATGGGCAAAGTACTGGAGAGTTTAACATCGGTAGATGAGCGAAGGGCGCTGAGTAGGCTACGGTCAATTATGGATAACTCTGAACATCCTCTACATAGCACCATCCAGAGACAGAGAAGCAGTTTCAGCGACAGGTTACTATCGATGCAAAGCTCCTCAGACAGGATGAAGAGGTCAATACTCCCCAATGCCATTAGGCTTTACAATTCTACCGCCAGGACTTAAGAACTTTTTAAAGCTATTATTAATGCTTTTTGAGATGGTGATTTAGATGCATATCATATTTTTTTTACTGAGTTAAGTATTGTATGTAATTAGTTTTGCTACAACAAGTGTATGGGACATTGGAAAAAAGTTGAATTTCCCCATGGGGATGAATAAAGTATCTATCTATCTATCTATCTATCTATCTATCTATCTATCTATCTATCTATCTATCTATCTATCAAATAATGTGCAGTACAAGTACAAATAATATGCTGTGCGGGTACAAATAATGTGCAGTGTGGGAAGATAAATAATGTGCAGTGTGGGCACAAATAATGTGCAGTGTAGGCACAAATGATGTGCAGTGCGGGTGCAAATAATGTGCAGTGTGGGCACAAATAATGTGCAGTACAGGGACAAATACTGTGTAGTCTGTGTACAAATAATGTGTAGTGTGGGTACAAATAATGTGCAGCGTGGGTATAACTAATGTGCAGTGTGGGTAGACAAATAATGTGCAGTGCGGGCACAAATAATATGCAGTGTGGGTACAAATAATGTACAGTGTGGGTAGACAAATGATGTGCAGTGTAGGTATAAATAATGTGCAATATGGGGTAAAATAATGTGCAGTGTGGGTAGACAAATAATTTGCAGTGTGGGTACAAGTAATGTGCAGTGTGGGTACAAATAATGTGCAGTGTGGGTAGAAATAATGTGCAATGTGGGTAGACAAATAATTTGCAGTGTGGGTACAAATAATTTGCAGTGTGGGTAGACAAATAATGTGCAGTGTGGGTACAAATAATGTGCAGTATGGGTATAACTAATGTGCAGTGTGGGTAGACAAATAATGTGCAGTGTAGGTATAAATAATGTGCAATATGGGGTAAAATAATGTGCAGTGTGGGTAGACAAATAATTTGCAGTGTGGGTACAAGTAATGTGCAGTGTGGGTACAAATAATGTGCAGTACGGGTACAAATAATGTACAGTGTGAGTACAAATAATGTGCAGTGCGGGTATAAATAATGTGCAATACGGGTACAAATAAAGTGCAGTGCCGGCACAAATAATGTGTAGTGTGGGTACAAATAATGTGCAGTACGGGTACAAAAAATGTGCAGTGTGGGTAGAAATAATGTGCAGAACTGGTACAAATAATGATCAGTGCGGGCACAAATAATGTGCAGTTTGGGTACACAAATAATGTGCAGTGCGGGCACAAATAATGTGCAGTGCGGATGCAAATAATGTACAGTGTGGGCACAAATAATGTGCAGTACATGGACAAATACTGTGTAGTCTGGGTACAAATAATGTACAGTGTGGATAGACAAATAATGTGCAGAGTGGGTACAAATAATGTGCACTGTAGGCACAAATAATGTGCAGTGCGGGTGCAGATAATGTACAGTGTGGGCACAAATAATGTGCAGTACAGGGACAAATACTGTGTAGTCTGGGTACAAATAATGTGCAGAGTGGGTACAAATAATGTGCGGTACGGGTACAAATAATGTGCGGTGTAGGTAGACAAATAATGTGCAGTGTGGGTACAAGTAATGTGCAGTGTGGGTAGAAATAATGTGCGGTACGGGTTCAAATAATGTGCAGTGTGGGAACAAATAATGTGCAGTGTGGGTAGAAATAATGTGCAGTACGGGTACAAATAATGTGTAGTGTGGGTAAAATTAATGTGCAGTACGGTTAGAAATAATGTGCAGTGTGGGTACAAATATTGTGCAGTCGGAGTACAAATAATGTGTAGTGTGGGTACAAATAATGTGCCGTACGGATGCAAATAATGAGCAGTGTGGGAACAAATAATGTGCAATGTGGGTACATATAATGTGTAGAGTGGGGAGAAATAATGTGCAGTCTGGGTATAAATAATGTGCAATACGGGTACAAATAATTTGCAGAGTGGATAGACAAACAATGTGCAAAGTGGGTACAATTAATGTGCTGTACGGGGACAAATACTGTGTAGTCTGGGTACAAATAATGTGCAGTGTGGGTACAAATAATGTGCAGTACAGGTACAAATAATATGCTGTGTGGGTACAAATAATGTGCAGAACGGGTACAAATAATGTGCAGTACAGGTACAAATAATATGCTGTGTGGGTACAAATAATGTGCAGTATGGGTATAAATAATGTGCAATACGGGTACAAATAATGTGCAGAACGGGCTCTGTCATGGGCAAAGTATTGGAGAGTTTAACATCGGTAGCTGAGCGAAGGGCGCTGAGTAGGCTACGGTCAATTATGGATAACTCTGAACATCCTCTACATAGCACCATCCAGAGACAGAGAAGCAGTTTCAGCGACAGGTTACTATCGATGCAATGCTCCTCAGACAGGAGGAAGAGGTCAATACTCCCCAAATGCCATTAGGCTTTACAATTCTACCGCCAGGACTTAAGAACTTTTTAAAGCTATTGTTAATGCTTTTTGAGATGGTGATTTAGATGCATATCATATTTTTTTTACTGAGTTAAGTATTGTATGTAATTAGTTTTGCTACAACAAGTGTATGGGACATTGGAAAAAAGTTGAATTTCCCCATGGGGATGAATAAAGTATCTATCTATCTATCTATCTATCAAATAATGTGCAGTACAGGTACAAATAATATGCTGTGCGGGTACAAATAATGTGCAGTGTGGGAAGACAAATAATGTGCAGTGCGGGCACAAATAATGTGCAGTGTGGGTGCAAATAATGTGCAGTGTAGGCACAAATAATGAGCAGTGCGGGTGCAAATAATGTGCAGTGTGGGCACAAATAATGTGCAGTACAGGGACAAATACTGTGTAGTCTGTGTACAAATAATGTGTAGTGTGGGTACAAATAATGTGCAGCGTGGGTACAAATAATGTGCAGTATGGGTATAACTAATGTGCAGTGTGGGTAGACAAATAATGTGCAGTGCGGGCACAAATAATATGCAGTGTGGGTACAAATAATGTGCAGTATGGGTATAACTAATGTGCAGTGTGGGTAGACAAATAATGTGCAGTGCGGGCACAAATAATGTGCAGTGTGGGTAGACAAATAATGTGCAGTGTAGGTATAAATAATGTGCAATATGGGGTAAAATAATGTGCAGTGTTGGTAGACAAATAATGTGCAGTGTGGGTACATATAATGTGCAGTGTGGGTACAAATAATGTGCAGTACGGCTACAAATAATGTACAGTGTGAGTACAAATAATGTGCAGTGAGGGTATAAATAATGTGCAATACGGGTACAAATAATGTGCAGTGTGGGTAGACAAATAATGTGCAGTGTGGGTACAAATAATGTTCAGTGTGGGTAGACAAATAATGTGCAGTACGGGCACAAATAATGTGCAGTGCGGATGCAAATATTGTACAGTGTGGGCACAAATAATGTGCAGTACATTGTCAAATACTGTGTAGTCTGTGTACAAATAATGTACAGTGTGGATAGACAAATAATGTGCAGAGTGGGTACAAATAATGTGTGGTGTGGGTACAAATAATGTGCAGAGTGGGTACAAATAAAATGCAGTGTGGGTACAAATAATGTGCAGTATGGGTATAACTAATGTGCAGTGTGGGTAGATAAATAAAGTGCAGTACGGCTACAAATAATGTACATTGTGAGTAGACAAATAATGTGCAGTGTGGGTACAAATAATGTGCAGAGCGGGGTACAAATAAAATGCAGTGTGGGTACAAATAATGTGCGGTACGGGTACAAACAATGTGCGGTGTAGGTAGACAAATGATGTGCAGTGTGGGTACAAGTAATATGCAGTGTGGGTACAAATAATATGCAGTGTGGGTACAAATAATGTGCAGTGTGGGTACAAAAATTATGCAGAGTGGGTACAAATAAAATGCAGTGTGGGTACAAATAATGTGCAGTATGGGTATAACTAATGTGCAGTGTGGGTACATATAATGTGTAGAGTGGGGAGAAATAATGTGCAGTCTGGGTATAAATAATGTGCAATACGGGAACAAATAATTTGCAGAGTGGATAGACAAACAATGTGCAAAGTGGGTACAATTAATGTGCTGTACGGGGACAAATACTGTGTAGTCTGGGTACAAATAATGTGCAGTGTGGATACAAATAATGTGCAGTGTGGGTACAAATAATGTGCAGTACAGGTACAAATAATATGCTGTGTGGGTACAAATAATGTGCAGAACGGGTACAAATAATGTGCAGAACGGGCTCTGTCATGGGCAAAGTACTGGAGAGTTTAACATCGGTAGATGAGCGAAGGGCGCTGAGTAGGCTACGGTCAATTATGGATAACTCTGAACATCCTCTACATAGCACCATCCAGAGACAGAGAAGCAGTTTCAGCGACAGGTTACTATCGATGCAAAGCTCCTCAGACAGGATGAAGAGTTCAATACTCCCCAATGCCATTAGGCTTTACAATTCTACCGCCAGGACTTAAGAACTTTTTAAAGCTATTATTAATGCTTTTTGAGATGGTGATTTAGATGCATATCATATTTTTTTTACTGAGTTAAGTATTGTATGTAATTAGTTTTGCTACAACAAGTGTATGGGACATTGGAAAAAAGTTGAATTTCCCCATGGGGATGAATAAAGTATCTATCTATCTATCTATCTATCTATCTATCTATCTATCTATCTATCTATCTATCTATCTATCTATCTATCTATCTATCTATCAAATAATGTGCAGTACAGGTACAAATAATATGCTGTGCGGGTACAAATAATGTGCAGTGTGGGAAGATAAATAATGTGCAGTGTTGGCACAAATAATGTGCAGTGTAGGCACAAATGATGTGCAGTGCGGGTGCAAATAATGTGCAGTGTGGGCACAAATAATGTGCAGTACAGGGACAAATACTGTGTAGTCTGTGTACAAATAATGTGTAGTGTGGGTACAAATAATGTGCAGCGTGGGTACAAATAATGTGCAGTGTAGGTATAAATAATGTGCAATATGGGGTAAAATAATGTGCAGTGTTGGTAGACAAATAATGTGCAGTGTGGGTACATATAATGTGCAGTGTGGGTACAAATAATGTGCAGTACGGCTACAAATAATGTACAGTGTGAGTACAAATAATGTGCAGTGAGGGTATAAATAATGTGCAATACGGGTACAAATAATGTGCAGTGTGGGTAGACAAATAATGTGCAGTACGGGCACAAATAATGTGCAGTGCGGATGCAAATATTGTACAGTGTGGGCACAAATAATGTGCAGTACATTGTCAAATACTGTGTAGTCTGTGTACAAATAATGTACAGTGTGGATAGACAAATAATGTGCAGAGTGGGTACAAATAAAAAGCAGTGTGGGTACAAATAATGTGTGGTGTGGGTACAAATAATGTGCAGAGTGGGTACAAATAAAATGCAGTGTGGGTACAAATAATGTGCAGAGTGGGTACAAATAATATGCAGAGTGGATACAAATAAAATGCAGTTTGGGTACAAATAATGTGCAGAGTGGGTACAAATAAAATGCAGTGTGGGTACAAATAATGTGCAGTATGGGTATAACTAATGTGCAGTGTGGGTAGATAAATAAAGTGCAGTACGGCTACAAATAATGTACATTGTGAGTAGACAAATAATGTGCAGTGTGGGTACAAATAATGTGCAGAGCGGGTACAAATAAAATGCAGTGTGGGTACAAATAATGTGCGGTACGGGTACAAACAATGTGCGGTGTAGGTAGACAAATGATGTGCAGTGTGGGTACAAGTAATATGCAGTGTGGGTACAAATAATATGCAGTGTGGGTACAAAAATTATGCAGAGTGGGTACAAATAAAATGCAGTGTGGGTACAAATAATGTGCAGTATGGGTATAACTAATGTGCAGTGTGGGTACATATAATGTGTAGAGTGGGGAGAAATAATGTGCAGTCTGGGTATAAATAATGTGCAATACGGGAACAAATAATTTGCAGAGTGGATAGACAAACAATGTGCAAAGTGGGTACAATTAATGTGCTGTACGGGGACAAATACTGTGTAGTCTGGTTACAAATAATGTGCAGTGTGGATAGACAAATAATGTGCAGTGTGGGTACAAATAATGTGCAGTACAGGTACAAATAATATGCTGTGTGGGTACAAATGATGTGCAGAACGGGTACAAATAATGTGCAGAACGGGCTCTGTCATGGGCAAAGTACTGGAGAGTTTAACATCGGTAGATGAGCGAAGGGCGCTGAGTAGGCTACGGTCAATTATGGATAACTCTGAACATCCTCTACATAGCACCATCCAGAGACAGAGAAGCAGTTTCAGCGACAGGTTACTATCGATGCAAAGCTCCTCAGACAGGATGAAGAGGTCAATACTCCCCAATGCCATTAGGCTTTACAATTCTACCGCCAGGACTTAAGAACTTTTTAAAGCTATTATTAATGCTTTTTGAGATGGTGATTTAGATGCATATCATATTTTTTTTACTGAGTTAAGTATTGTATGTAATTAGTTTTGCTACAACAAGTGTATGGGACATTGGAAAAAAGTTGAATTTCCCCATGGGGATGAATAAAGTATCTATCTATCTATCTATCTATCTATCTATCTATCTATCTATCTATCTATCTATCTATCTATCTATCTATCTATCTATCAAATAATGTGCAGTACAAGTACAAATAATATGCTGTGCGGGTACAAATAATGTGCAGTGTGGGAAGATAAATAATGTGCAGTGTGGGCACAAATAATGTGCAGTGTAGGCACAAATGATGTGCAGTGCGGGTGCAAATAATGTGCAGTGTGGGCACAAATAATGTGCAGTACAGGGACAAATACTGTGTAGTCTGTGTACAAATAATGTGTAGTGTGGGTACAAATAATGTGCAGCGTGGGTATAACTAATGTGCAGTGTGGGTAGACAAATAATGTGCAGTGTGGGTAGAAATAATGTGCAATGTGGGTACAAATAATGTGCAGTGTGGGTAGACAAATAATTTGCAGTGTGGGTACAAATAATTTGCAGTGTGGGTAGACAAATAATGTGCAGTGTGGGTACAAATAATGTGCAGTATGGGTATAACTAATGTGCAGTGTGGGTAGACAAATAATGTGCAGTGTAGGTATAAATAATGTGCAATATGGGGTAAAATAATGTGCAGTGTG
The DNA here is from genome assembly GCF_048418815.1 of Hemitrygon akajei. NCBI lineage: Eukaryota > Metazoa > Chordata > Chondrichthyes > Myliobatiformes > Dasyatidae > Hemitrygon > Hemitrygon akajei. Next base: position 39,084 of record NW_027332077.1, read on the forward strand.
GGTAGACAAATAATTTGCAGTGTGGGTACAAGTAATGTGCAGTGTGGGTACAAATAATGTGCAGTGTGGGTACAAATAATGTGCAGTGTGGGTACACAAATAATGTGCAATACGGGTACAAATAATGTGCAGTGCCGGCACAAATAATGTGTAGTGTGGGTACAAATAATGTGCAGTACGGGTACAAAAAATGTGCAGTGTGGGTAGAAATAATGTGCAGAACTGGTACAAATAATGATCAGTGCGGGCACAAATAATGTGCAGTTTGGGTACACAAATAATGTGCAGTGCGGGCACAAATAATGTGCAGTGTGGGTACACAAATAATGTGCAGTGCGGGCACAAATAATGTGCAGTGCGGATGCAAATAATGTACAGTGTGGGCACAAATAATGTGCAGTACATGGACATATACTGTGTAGTCTGGGTACAAATAATGTACAGTGTGGATAGACAAATAATGTGCAGAGTGGGTACAAATAATGTGCACTGTAGGCACAAATAATGTGCAGTGCGGGTGCAGATAATGTACAGTGTGGGCACAAATAATGTGCAGTACAGGGACAAATACTGTGTAGTCTGGGTACAAATAATGTGCAGAGTGGGTACAAATAATGTGCGGTACGGGTACAAATAATGTGCGGTGTAGGTAGACAAATAATGTGCAGTGTGGGTACAAGTAATGTGCAGTGTGGGTAGAAATAATGAGCGGTACGGGTTCAAATAATGTGCAGTGTGGGAACAAATAATGTGCAGTGTGGGTAGAAATAATGTGCAGTACGGGTACAAATAATGTGTAGTGTGGGTAAAATTAATGTGCAGTACGGTTAGAAATAATGTGCAGTGTGGGTACAAATATTGTGCAGTCGGAGTACAAATAATGTGTAGTGTGGGTACAAATAATGTGCCGTACGGATGCAAATAATGAGCAGTGTGGGAACAAATAATGTGCAATGTGGGTACATATAATGTGTAGAGTGGGGAGAAATAATGTGCAGTCTGGGTATAAATAATGTGCAATACGGGTACAAATAATTTGCAGAGTGGATAGACAAACAATGTGCAAAGTGGGTACAATTAATGTGCTGTACGGGGACAAATACTGTGTAGTCTGGGTACAAATAATGTGCAGTGTGGGTACAAATAATGTGCAGTACAGGTACAAATAATATGCTGTGTGGGTACAAATAATGTGCAGAACGGGTACAAATAATGTGCAGTATGGGTATAAATAATGTGCAATACGGGTACAGATAATGTGCAGAACGGGCTCTGTCATGGGCAAAGTATTGGAGAGTTTAACATCGGTAGCTGAGCGAAGGGCGCTGAGTAGGGTACGGTCAATTATGGATAACTCTGAACATCCTCTACATAGCACCATCCAGAGACAGAGAAGCAGTTTCAGCGACAGGTTACTATCGATGCAATGCTCCTCAGACAGGAGGAAGAGGTCAATACTCCCCAAATGCCATTAGGCTTTACAATTCTACCGCCAGGACTTAAGAACTTTTTAAAGCTATTGTTAATGCTTTTTGAGATGGTGATTTAGATGCATATCATATTTTTTTTACTGAGTTAAGTATTGTATGTAATTAGTTTTGCTACAACAAGTGTATGGGACATTGGAAAAAAGTTGAATTTCCCCATGGGGATGAATAAAGTATCTATCTATCTATCTATCTATCAAATAATGTGCAGTACAGGTACAAATAATATGCTGTGCGGGTACAAATAATGTGCAGTGTGGGAAGACAAATAATGTGCAGTGCGGGCACAAATAATGTGCAGTGTGGGTGCAAATAATGTGCAGTGTAGGCACAAATAATGAGCAGTGCGGGTGCAAATAATGTGCAGTGTGGGCACAAATAATGTGCAGTACAGGGACAAATACTGTGTAGTCTGTGTACAAATAATGTGTAGTGTGGGTACAAATAATGTGCAGCGTGGGTACAAATAATGTGCAGTATGGGTATAACTAATGTGCAGTGTGGGTAGACAAATAATGTGCAGTGCGGGCACAAATAATATGCAGTGTGGGTACAAATAATGTGCAGTATGGGTATAACTAATGTGCAGTGTGGGTAGACAAATAATGTGCAGTGCGGGCACAAATAATGTGCAGTGTGGGTAGACAAATAATGTGCAGTGTAGGTATAAATAATGTGCAATATGGGGTAAAATAATGTGCAGTGTTGGTAGACAAATAATGTGCAGTGTGGGTACATATAATGTGCAGTGTGGGTACAAATAATGTGCAGTACGGCTACAAATAATGTACAGTGTGAGTACAAATAATGTGCAGTGACGGTATAAATAATGTGCAATACGGGTACAAATAATGTGCAGTGTGGGTAGACAAATAATGTGCAGAGTGGGTACAAATAATGTTCAGTGTGGGTAGACAAATAATGTGCAGTACGGGCACAAATAATGTGCAGTGCGGATGCAAATATTGTACAGTGTGGGCACAAATAATGTGCAGTACATTGTCAAATACTGTGTAGTCTGTGTACAAATAATGTACAGTGTGGATAGACAAATAATGTGCAGAGTGGGTACAAATAAAAAGCAGTGTGGGTACAAATAATGTGTGGTGTGGGTACAAATAATGTGCAGAGTGGGTACAAATAAAATGCAGTGTGGGTACAAATAATGTGCAGAGTGGGTACAAATAATATGCAGAGTGGATACAAATAAAATGCAGTTTGGGTACAAATAATGTGCAGAGTGGGTACAAATAAAATGCAGTGTGGGTACAAATAATGTGCAGTATGGGTATAACTAATGTGCAGTGTGGGTAGATAAATAAAGTGCAGTACGGCTACAAATAATGTACATTGTGAGTAGACAAATAATGTGCAGTGTGGGTACAAATAATGTGCAGAGCGGGTACAAATAAAATGCAGTGTGGGTACAAATAATGTGCGGTACGGGTACAAACAATGTGCGGTGTAGGTAGACAAATGATGTGCAGTGTGGGTACAAGTAATATGCAGTGTGGGTACAAATAATATGCAGTGTGGGTACAAATAATGTGCAGTGTGGGTACAAAAATTATGCAGAGTGGGTACAAATAAAATGCAGTGTGGGTACAAATAATGTGCAGTATGGGTATAACTAATGTGCAGTGTGGGTACATATAATGTGTAGAGTGGGGAGAAATAATGTGCAGTCTGGGTATAAATAATGTGCAATACGGGTACAAATAATTTGCAGAGTGGATAGACAAACAATGTGCAAAGTGGGTACAATTAATGTGCTGTACGGGGACAAATACTGTGTAGTCTGGGTACAAATAATGTGCAGTGTGGATACAAATAATGTGCAGTGTGGGTACAAATAATGTGCAGAACGGGTACAAATAATGTGCAGAACGGGCTCTGTCATGGGCAAAGTACTGGAGAGTTTAACATCGGTAGATGAGCGAAGGGCGCTGAGTAGGCTACGGTCAATTATGGATAACTCTGAACATCCTCTACATAGCACCATCCAGAGACAGAGAAGCAGTTTCAGCGACAGGTTACTATCGATGCAAAGCTCCTCAGACAGGATGAAGAGGTCAATACTCCCCAATGCCATTAGGCTTTACAATTCTACCGCCAGGACTTAAGAACTTTTTAAAGCTATTATTAATGCTTTTTGAGATGGTGATTTAGATGCATATCATATTTTTTTTACTGAGTTAAGTATTGTATGTAATTAGTTTTGCTACAACAAGTGTATGGGACATTGGAAAAAAGTTGAATTTCCCCATGGGGATGAATAAAGTATCTATCTATCTATCTATCTATCTATCTATCTATCTATCTATCTATCTATCTATCTATCTATCTATCTATCTATCTATCTATCTATCTATCTATCAAATAATGTGCAGTACAGGTACAAATAATATGCTGTGCGGGTACAAATAATGTGCAGTGTGGGAAGATAAATAATGTGCAGTGTGGGCACAAATAATGTGCAGTGTAGGCACAAATGATGTGCAGTGCGGGTGCAAATAATGTGCAGTGTGGGCACAAATAATGTGCAGTACAGGGACAAATACTGTGTAGTCTGTGTACAAATAATGTGTAGTGTGGGTACAAATAATGTGCAGCGTGGGTACAAATAATGTGCAGTATGGGTATAACTAATGTGCAGTGTGGGTAGACAAATAATGTGCAGTGCGGGCACAAATAATATGCAGTGTGGGTACAAATAATGTGCAGTGTGGGTAGACAAATAATGTGCAGTGTAGGTATAAATAATGTGCAATATGGGGTAAAATAATGTGCAGTGTGGGTAGACAAATAATTTGCAGTGTGGGTACAAGTAATGTGCAGTGTGGGTACAAATAATGTGCAGTACGGGTACAAATAATGTACAGTGTGAGTACAAATAATGTACAGTGTGGGTACAAATAATGTGCAGTGTGGGTACAAATAATGTGCAGTGCCGGCACAAATAATGTGTAGTGTGGGTACAAATAATGTGCAGTACGGGTACAAAAAATGTGCAGTGTGGGTAGAAATAATGTGCAGAACTGGTACAAATAATGATCAGTGCGGGCACAAATAATGTGCAGTTTGGGTACACAAATAATGTGCAGTGCGGGCACAAATAATGTGCAGTGAGGGTACACAAATAATGTGCAGTGCGGGCACAAATAATGTGCAGTGCGGATGCAAATAATGTACAGTGTGGGCACAAATAATGTGCAGTACATGGACAAATACTGTGTAGTCTGGGTACAAATAATGTACAGTGTGGATAGACAAATAATGTGCAGAGTGGGTACAAATAATGTGCACTGTAGGCACAAATAATGTGCAGTGCGGGTGCAGATAATGTACAGTGTGGGCACAAATAATGTGCAGTACAGGGACAAATACTGTGTAGTCTGGGTACAAATAATGTGCAGAGTGGGTACAAATAATGTGCGGTACGGGTACAAATAATGTGCGGTGTAGGTAGACAAATAATGTGCAGTGTGGGTACAAGTAATGTGCAGTGTGGGTAGAAACAATGTGCGGTACGGGTTCAAATAATGTGCAGTGTGGGAACAAATAATGTGCAGTGTGGGTAGAAATAATGTGCAGTACGGGTACAAATAATGTGTAGTGTGGGTAAAATTAATGTGCAGTACGGTTAGAAATAATGTGCAGTGTGGGTACAAATATTGAGCAGTCGGAGTACAAATAATGTGTAGTGTGGGTACAAATAATGTGCAGTACGGGTGCAAATAATGAGCAGTGTGGGAATAAATAATGTGCAATGTGGGTACATATAATGTGTAGAGTGGGGAGAAATAATGTGCAGTCTGGGTATAAATAATGTGCAATACGTGTACAAATAATTTGCAGAGTGGACAGACAAACAATGTGCAAAGTGGGTACAATTAATGTGCTGTACGGGGACAAATACTGTGTAGTCTGGGTACAAATAATGTGCAGTGTGGGTACAAATAATGTGCAGTACAGGTACAAATAATATGCTGTGTGGGTACAAATAATGTGCAGAACGGGTACAAATAATGTGCAGTATGGGTATAAATAATGTGCAATACGGGTACAAATAATGTGCAGAACGGGCTCTGTCATGGGCAAAGTATTGGAGAGTTTAACATCGGTAGCTGAGCGAAGGGCGCTGAGTAGGGTACGGTCAATTATGGATAACTCTGAACATCCTCTACATAGCACCATCCAGAGACAGAGAAGCAGTTTCAGCGACAGGTTACTATCGATGCAATGCTCCTCAGACAGGAGGAAGAGGTCAATACTCCCCAAATGCCATTAGGCTTTACAATTCTACCGCCAGGACTTAAGAACTTTTTAAAGCTATTGTTAATGCTTTTTGAGATGGTGATTTAGATGCATATCATATTTTTTTTACTGAGTTAAGTATTGTATGTAATTAGTTTTGCTACAACAAGTGTATGGGACATTGGAAAAAAGTTGAATTTCCCCATGGGGATGAATAAAGTATCTATCTATCTATCTATCTATCTATCTATCTATCTATCAAATAATGTGCAGTACAGGTACAAATAATATGCTGTGCTGGCACAAATAATGTGCAGTGTAGGCACAAATGATGTGCAGTGCGGGTGCAAATAATGTGCAGTGCGGGCACAAATAATGTGCAGTACAGGGACAAATACTGTGTAGTCTGTGTACAAATAATGTGTAGTGTGGGTACAAATAATGTGCAGCGTGGGTACAAATAATGTGCAGTACAGGGACTAATACTGTGTAGTCTGGGTACAAATAATGTGCAGAGTGGGTACAAATAATATGCAGTGTGGGTACAAATAATATGCAGTGTGGGTACAAATAATGTGCAGTATGGGAAGTCAAACAATGTGCAGTGTGGGTACAAATAAAGTGCAGTACGGGTACAAATAATGTACAGTGCGGGTAGACAAATAATGTGCAGTGTAGGTACAAATAATGTGCGGTACGGGTACAAACAATGTGCAGTGTAGGTAGACAAATAATGTGCAGTGTGCGTACAAGTAATGTGCAGTTTGGGTACAAATAATGTGTAGTGTGGGTAAAATTAATGTGCAGTACGGTTAGAAATAATGTGCAGTGTGGGTACAAATAATGTGTAGTGTGGGTACAAATAATGTGCAGTATGGGTGCAAATAATGAGCAGTGTGGGAACAAATAATGTGCAATGTGGGTACATATAATGTGTAGAGTGGGGAGAAATAATGTGCAGAACTGGTACAAATAATGTGCAGTGCGGGTACAAATAATGTGCAGTGTGGGTACACAAATAATGTGCAGTGCGGGCACAAATAATGTGCAGTGTGGGTACACAAATAATGTGCAGTGTAGGCACAAATAATGTGCAGTGCGGATGCAAATATTGTACAGTGTGGGCACAAATAATGTGCAGTACATGGACAAATACTGTGTAGTCTGGGTACAAATAATGTACAGTGTGGATAGACAAATAATGTGCAGAGTGGGTACAAATAATGTGCAGTGTAGGCACAAATAATGTGCAGAGTGGGTACAAATAAAATGCAGTGTGGGTACAAATAATGTGCAGTATGGGTATAACTAATGTGCAGTGTGGGTAGATAAATAAAGTGCAGTACAGCTACAAATAATGTACAGTGTGAGTAGACAAATAATGTGCAGTGTGGGTACAAATAATGTGCGGTACGGGTACAAACAATGTGCGGTGGAGGTAGACAAATGATGTGCAGTGTGGGTACAAGTAATATGCAGTGTGGGTACAAAAATTATGCAGAGTGGGTACAAATAATGTGCAATGTGGGTACAAATAATGTGCAGAGTGGGTACAAATAAAATGCAGTGTGGGTACAAATAATGTGCAGTGTGGGTACAAATAATGTGCAGAGTGGGTACAAATAATATGCAGTGTGGGTACAAAAATTATGCAGAGTGGGTACAAATAAAATGCAGTGTGGGTACAAATAATGTGCAGTATGGGTATAACTAATGTGCAGTGTGGGTACATATAATGTGTAGAGTGGGGAGAAATAATGTGCAGTCTGGGTATAAATAATGTACAATACGGGTACAAATAATTTGCAGAGTGGATAGACAAACAATGTGCAAAGTGGGTACAATTAATGTGCTGTACGGGGACAAATACTGTGTAGTCTGGGTACAAATAATGTGCAGTGTGGGTACAAATAATGTGCAGTACAGGTACAAATAATATGCTGTGTGGATACAAATAATGAGCAGAACGGGTACAAATAATGTGCAGAACGGGTACAAATAATGTGCAGTATGGGTATAAATAATGTGCAATACGGGTACAAATAATGTGCAGAACGGGCTCTGTCATGGGCAAAGTACTGGAGAGTTTAACATCGGTAGCTGAGCGAAGGGCGCTGAGTAGGCTACGGTCAATTATGGATAACTCTGAACATCCTCTGCATAGCACCATCCAGAGACAGAGAAGCAGTTTCAGCGACAGGTTACTATCGATGCAATGCTCCTCAGACAGGATGAAGAGGTCAATACTCCCCAATGCCATTAGGCTTTACAATTCTACCGCCAGGACTTAAGAACTTTTTAAAGCTATTATTAATGCTTTTTGAGATGGTGATTTAGATGCATATCATATTTTTTTTACTGAGTTAAGTATTGTATGTAATTAGTTTTGCTACAACAAGTGTATGGGACATTGGAAAAAAGTTGAATTTCCCCATGGGGATGAATAAAGTATCTATCTATCTATCTATCTATCTATCTATCTATCTATCTATCTATCTATCTATCTATCTATCTATCTATCCATCTATCAAATAATGTGCAGTACAGGTACAAATAATATGCTGTGCGGGTACAAATAATGTGCAGTGTGGGTACAAATAATGTGCAGAACGGGTACAAATAATGTGCAGAACGGTTAGAAATAATGTGCAGTGTGGGTACAAATATTGTGCAGTCGGAGTACAAATAATGTGTAGTGTGGGTACAAATAATGTGCCGTACGGGTGCAAATAATGAGCAGTGTGGGAACAAATAATGTGCAATGTGGGTACATATAATGTGTAGAGTGGGGAGAAATAATGTGCAGAACTGGTACAAATAATGTGCAGTGCGGGTACAAATAATGTGCAGTGTGGGTACACAAATAATGTGCAGTGCGGGCACAAATAATGTGCAGTGTGGGTACACAAATAATGTGCAGTGTAGGCACAAATAATGTGCAGTGCGGATGCAAATATTGTACAGTGTGGGCACAAATAATGTGCAGTACATGGACAAATACTGTGTAGTCTGGGTACAAATAATGTACAGTGTGGATAGACAAATAATGTGCAGAGTGGGTACAAATAATGTGCAGTGTAGGCACAAATAATGTGCAGACTGGGTACAAATTAAATGCAGTGTGGGTACAAATAATGTGCAGTATGGGTATAACTAATGTGCAGTGTGGGTAGATAAATAAAGTGCAGTACAGCTACAAATAATGTACAGTGTGAGTAGACAAATAATGTGCAGTGTGGGTACAAATAATGTGCGGTACGGGTACAAACAATGTGCGGTGGAGGTAGACAAATGATGTGCAGTGTGGGTACAAGTAATATGCAGTGTGGGTACAAAAATTATGCAGAGTGGGTACAAATAATGTGCAGTGTGGGTACAAATAATGTGCAGAGTGGGTACAAATAAAATGCAGTGTGGGTACAAATAATGTGCAGTGTGGGTACAAATAATGTGCAGAGTGGGTACAAATAATATGCAGTGTGGGTACAAAAATTATGCAGAGTGGGTACAAATAAAATGCAGTGTGGGTACAAATAATGTGCAGTATGGGTATAACTAATGTGCAGTGTGGGTACATATAATGTGTAGAGTGGGGAGAAATAATGTGCAGTCTGGGTATAAATAATGTACAATACGGGTACAAATAATTTGCAGAGTGGATAGACAAACAATGTGCAAAGTGGGTACAATTAATGTGCTGTACGGGGACAAATACTGTGTAGTCTGGGTACAAATAATGTGCAGTGTGGGTACAAATAATGTGCAGTACAGGTACAAATAATATGCTGTGTGGATACAAATAATGTGCAGAACGGGTACAAATAATGTGCAGAACGGGTACAAATAATGTGCAGTATGGGTATAAATAATGTGCAATACGGGTACAAATAATGTGCAGAACGGGCTCTGTCATGGGCAAAGTACTGGAGAGTTTAACATCGGTAGCTGAGCGAAGGGCGCTGAGTAGGCTACGGTCAATTATGGATAACTCTGAACATCCTCTACATAGCACCATCCAGAGACAGAGAAGCAGTTTCAGCGACAGGTTACTATCGATGCAATGCTCCTCAGACAGGATGAAGAGGTCAATGCTCCCCAATGCCATTAGGCTTTACAATTCTACCGCCAGGACTTAAGAACTTTTTAAAGCTATTATTAATGCTTTTTGAGATGGTGATTTAGATGCATATCATATTTTTTTTACTGAGTTAAGTATTGTATGTAATTAGTTTTGCTACAACAAGTGTATGGGACATTGGAAAAAAGTTGAATTTCCCCATGGGGATGAATAAAGTATCTATCTATCTATCTATCTATCTATCTATCTATCTATCTATCAAATAATGTGCAGTACAGGTACAAATAATATGCTGTGCGGGTACAAATAATGTGCAGTGTGCGAAGACAAATAATGTGCAGTGCGGGCACAAATAATGTGCAGTGTAGGCACAAATAATGTGCAGTGCGGGTGCAAATAATGTGCAGTGTGGGCACAAATAATGTGCAGCGTGGGAACAAATAATGTGCAATGTGGGTATATATATTGTGTAGAGTGCGGAGAATTAATGTGCAGTACGGGTACAAATAATGTGTAGTGTGGGTAAAATTAATGTGCAGTACGGTTAGAAATAATGTGCAGTGTGGGTACAAATATTGTGCAGTCGGAGTACAAATAATGTGTAGTGTGGGTACAAATAATGTGCCGTACGGGTGCAAATAATGAGCAGTGTGGGAACAAATAATGTGCAATGTGGGTACATATAATGTGTAGAGTGGGGAGAAATAATGTGCAGTCTGGGTATAAATAATGTGCAATACGGGTACAAATAATTTGCAGAGTGGATAGACAAACAATGTGCAAAGTGGGTACAATTAATGTGCTGTACGGGGACAAATACTGTGTAGTCTGGGTACAAATAATGTGCAGTGTGGATAGACAAATAATGTGCAGTGTGGGTACAAATAATGTGCAGTACAGGTACAAATAATATGCTGTGTGGGTACAAATAATGTGCAGAACGGGTACAAATAATGTGCAGAACGGGCTCTGTCATGGGCAAAGTACTGGAGAGTTTAACATCGGTAGCTGAGCGAAGGGCGCTGAGTAGGCTACGGTCAATTATGGATAACTCTGAACATCCTCTGCATAGCACCATCCAGAGACAGAGAAGCAGTTTCAGCGACAGGTTACTATCGATGCAATGCTCCTCAGACAGGATGAAGAGGTCAATACTCCCCAATGCCATTAGGCTTTACAATTCTACCGCCAGGACTTAAGAACTTTTTAAAGCTATTATTAATGCTTTTTGAGATGGTGATTTAGATGCATATCATATTTTTTTTACTGAGTTAAGTATTGTATGTAATTAGTTTTGCTACAACAAGTGTATGGGACATTGGAAAAAAGTTGAATTTCCCCATGGGGATGAATAAAGTATCTATCTATCTATCTATCTATCTATCTATCTATCTATCTATCTATCTATCTATCTATCTATCTATCTATCTATCTATCTATCTATCAAATAATGTGCAGTACAGGTACAAATAATATGCTGTGCGGGTGCAAATAATGTGCAGTGTGGGTACAAATAATCTGCAGTGTGGGTAGACAAATAATGTGCAGTGTAGGTATAAATAATGTGCAATATGGGGTAAAATAATGTGCAGTGTGGGTAGACAAATAATTTGCAGTCTGGGTACAAGTAATGTGCAGTGTGGGTACAAATAATGTGCAGTACGGGTACAAATAATGTACAGTGTGAGTACAAATAATGTGCAGTGCGGGTATAAATAATGTGCAGTGTGGGTACAAATAATGTGCAGTGCCGGCACAAATAATGTGCAGTGTGGGTACAAATAATGTGCAGTGTGGGTACAAAAATTATGCAGAGTGGGTACAAATAAAATGCAGTGTGGGTACAAATAATGTGCAGTATGGGTATAACTAATGTGCAGTGTGGGTACATATAATGTGTAGAGTGGGGAGAAATAATGTGCAGTCTGGGTATAAATAATGTACAATACGGGTACAAATAATTTGCAGAGTGGATAGACAAACAATGTGCAAAGTGGGTACAATTAATGTGCTGTACGGGGACAAATACTGTGTAGTCTGGGTACAAATAATGTGCAGTGTGGGTACAAATAATGTGCAGTACAGGTACAAATAATATGCTGTGTGGATACAAATAATGTGCAGAACGGGTACAAATAATGTGCAGAACGGGTACAAATAATGTGCAGTATGGGTATAAATAATGTGCAATACGGGTACAAATAATGTGCAGAACGGGCTCTGTCATGGGCAAAGTACTGGAGAGTTTAACATCGGTAGCTGAGCGAAGGGCGCTGAGTAGGCTACGGTCAATTATGGGATAACTCTGAACATCCTCTACATAGCACCATCCAGAGACAGAGAAGCAGTTTCAGCGACAGGTTAACTATCGATGCAATGCTCCTCAGACAGGATGAAGAGGTCAATGCTCCCCAATGCCATTAGGCTTTACAATTCTACCGCCAGGACTTAAGAACTTTTTAAAGCTATTATTAATGCTTTTTGAGATGGTGATTTAGATGCATATCATATTTTTTTTACTGAGTTAAGTATTGTATGTAATTAGTTTTGCTACAACAAGTGTATGGGACATTGGAAAAAAGTTGAATTTCCCCATGGGGATGAATAAAGTATCTATCTATCTATCTATCTATCTATCTATCTATCTATCTATCAAATAATGTGCAGTACAGGTACAAATAATATGCTGTGCGGGTACAAATAATGTGCAGTGTGCGAAGACAAATAATGTGCAGTGCGGGCACAAATAATGTGCAGTGTAGGCACAAATAATGTGCAGTGCGGGTGCAAATAATGTGCAGTGTGGGCACAAATAATGTGCAGTGTGGGAACAAATAATGTGCAATGTGGGTATATATATTGTGTAGAGTGCGGAGAATTAATGTGCAGTACGGGTACAAATAATGTGTAGTGTGGGTAAAATTAATGTGCAGTACGGTTAGAAATAATGTGCAGTGTGGGTACAAATATTGTGCAGTCGGAGTACAAATAATGTGTAGTGTGGGTACAAATAATGTGCCGTACGGGTGCAAATAATGAGCAGTGTGGGAACAAATAATGTGCAATGTGGGTACATATAATGTGTAGAGTGGGGAGAAATAATGTGCAGTCTGGGTATAAATAATGTGCAATACGGGTACAAATAATTTGCAGAGTGGATAGACAAACAATGTGCAAAGTGGGTACAATTAATGTGCTGTACGGGGACAAATACTGTGTAGTCCTGGGTACAAATAATGTGCAGTGTGGATAGACAAATAATGTGCAGTGTGGGTACAAATAATGTGCAGTACAGGTACAAATAATATGCTGTGTGGGTACAAATAATGTGCAGAACGGGTACAAATAATGTGCAGAACGGGCTCTGTCATGGGCAAAGTACTGGAGAGTTTAACATCGGTAGCTGAGCGAAGGGCGCTGAGTAGGCTACGGGTCAATTATGGATAACTCTGAACATCCTCTGCATAGCACCATCCAGAGACAGAGAAGCAGTTTCAGCGACAGGTTACTATCGATGCAATGCTCCTCAGACAGGATGAAGAGGTCAATACTCCCCAATGCCATTAGGCTTTACAATTCTACCGCCAGGACTTAAGAACTTTTTAAAGCTATTATTAATGCTTTTTGAGATGGTGATTTAGATGCATATCATATTTTTTTTACTGAGTTAAGTATTGTATGTAATTAGTTTTGCTACAACAAGTGTATGGGACATTGGAAAAAAGTTGAATTTCCCCATGGGGATGAATAAAGTATCTATCTATCTATCTATCTATCTATCTATCTATCTATCTATCTATCTATCTATCTATCTATCTATCTATCTATCTATCTATCAAATAATGTGCAGTACAGGTACAAATAATATGCTGTGCGGGTGCAAATAATGTGCAGTGTGGGTACAAATAATCTGCAGTGTGGGTAGACAAATAATGTGCAGTGTAGGTATAAATAATGTGCAATATGGGGTAAAATAATGTGCAGTGTGGGTAGACAAATAATTTGCAGTCTGGGTACAAGTAATGTGCAGTGTGGGTACAAATAATGTGCAGTACGGGTACAAATAATGTACAGTGTGAGTACAAATAATGTGCAGTGCGGGTATAAATAATGTGCAGTGTGGGTACAAATAATGTGCAGTGCCGGCACAAATAATGTGCAGTGTGGGTACAAATAATGTGCAGTATGGGTACAAAAAATGTGCAGTGTGGGTAGAAATAATGTGCAGAACTGGTACAAATAATGATCAGTGCGGGCACAAATAATGTGCAGTTTGGGTACACAAATAATGTGCAGTGCGGGCACAAATAATGTGCAGTGTGGGTACACAAATAATGTGCAGTGCGGGCACAAATAATGTGCAGTGCGGATGCAAATAATGTACAGTGTGGGCACAAATAATGTGCAGTACATGGACAAATACTGTGTAGTCTGGGTACAAATAATGTACAGTGTGGATAGACAAATAATGTGCAGAGTGGGTACAAATAATGTGCACTGTAGGCACAAATAATGTGCAGTGCGGTTGCAGATAATGTACAGTGTGGGCACAAATAATGTGCAGTACAGGGACAAATACTGTGTAGTCTGGGTACAAATAATGTGCAGAGTGGGTACAAATAATGTGCGGTACGGGTACAAATAATGTGCGGTGTAGGTAGACAAATAATGTGCAGTGTGGGTACAAGTAATGTGCAGTGTGGGTAGAAATAATGTGCGGTACGGGTTCAAATAATGTGCAGTGTGGGAACAAATAATGTGCAGTGTGGGTAGAAATAATGTGCAGTACGGGTACAAATAATGTGTAGTGTGGGTAAAATTAATGTGCAGTACGGTTAGAAATAATGTGCAGTGTGGGTACAAATATTGTGCAGTCGGGAGTACAAATAATGTGTAGTGTGGGTACAAATAATGTGCCGTTCGGATGCAAATAATGAGCAGTGTGGGAACAAATAATGTGCAATGTGGGTACATATAATGTGTAGAGTGGGTACAAATAATGTGTAGAGTGGGGAGAAATAATGTGCAGTCTGGGTATAAATAATGTGCAATACGTGTACAAATAATTTGCAGAGTGGATAGACAAACAATGTGCAAAGTGGGTACAATTAATGTGCTGTACGGGGACAAATACTGTGTAGTCTGGGTACAAATAATGTGCAGTGTGGGTAGAAATAATGTGCAGTACAGGTACAAATAATATGCTGTGTGGGTACAAATAATGTGCAGAACGGGTACAAATAATGTGCAGTATGGGTATAAATAATGTGCAATACGGGTACAAATAATGTGCAGAACGGGCTCTGTCATGGGCAAAGTATTGGAGAGTTTAACATCGGTAGCTGAGCGAAGGGCGCTGAGTAGGCTACGGTCAATTATGGATAACTCTGAACATCCTCTACATAGCACCATCCAGAGACAGAGAAGCAGTTTCAGCGACAGGTTACTATCGATGCAATGCTCCTCAGACAGGAGGAAGAGGTCAATACTCCCCAATGCCATTAGGCTTTACAATTCTACCGCCAGGACTTAAGAACTTTTTAAAGCTATTGTTAATGCTTTTTGAGATGGTGATTTAGATGCATATCATATTTTTTTTACTGAGTTAAGTATTGTATGTAATTAGTTTTGCTACAACAAGTGTATGGGACATTGGAAAAAAGTTGAATTTCCCCATGGGGATGAATAAAGTATCTATCTATCTATCTATCTATCAAATAATGTGCAGTACAGGTACAAATAATATGCTGTGCGGGCACAAATAATGTGCAGTATAGGCACAAATGATGTGCAGTGCGGGTGCAAATAATGTGCAGTGTGGGCACAAATAATGTGCAGTACAGGGGACAAATACTGTGTAGTCTGTGTTACAAATAATGTGTAGTGTGGGTACAAATAATGTGCAGCGTGGGGTACAAATAATGTGCAGTACAGGGACTAATACTGTGTAGTCTGGGTACAAATAATGTGCAGAGTGGGTACAAATAATATGCAGTGTGGGTACAAATAATATGCAGTGTGGGTACAAATAATGTGCAGTATGGGAAGACAAACAATGTGCAGTGTGGGTACAAATAAAGTGCAGTAACGGGTACAAATAATGTACAGTGTGGGTAGACAAATAATGTGCAGTGTAGGTATAACTAATGTGCGGTACGGGTACAAACAATGTGCAGTGTAGGTAGACAAATAATGTGCAGTGTGCGTACAAGTAATGTGCAGTTTGGGTAGAAATAATGTGCGGTACGGGTACAAACAATGTGCAGTGTGGGTACAAATAATATGCCGTACGCGTACAAATAATGTGCAGTGTGGGAACAAATAATGTGCAATGTGGGTATATATACTGTGTAGGAGTGCGGAGAATTAATGTGCAGTACGGGTACAAATAATGTGTAGTGTGGGTAAAATTAATGTGCAGTACGGTTAGAAATAATGTGCAGTGTGGGTACAAATATTGTGCCATAGGAGTACAAATAATGTGTAGTGTGGGTACAAATAATGTGTAGTGTGGGTACAAATAATGTGCAGTACGGGTGCAAATAATGAGCAGTGTGGGAACAAATAATGTGCAATGTGGGTACATATAATGTGTAGAGTGGGGAGAAATAATGTGCAGAACTGTTACAAATAATGTGCAGTGCGGGTACAAATAATGTGCAGTGTGGGTACACAAATAATGTGCAGTGCGGGGGCACAAATAATGTGCAGTGTGGGTACACAAATAATGTGCAGTGTAGGCACAAATAATGTGCAGTGCGGATGCAAATATTGTACAGTGTGGGCACAAATAATGTGCAGTACATGGACAAATACTGTGTAGTCTGGGTACAAATAATGTACAGTGTGGATAGACAAATAATGTGCAGAGTGGGTACAAATAATGTGCAGTGTAGGCACAAATAATGTGCAGAGTGGGTTATAACTAATGTGCAGTGTGGGTAGATAAATAAAGTGCAGTACAGCTACAAATAATGTACAGTGTGGGTACAAATAATGTGCGGTACGGGTACAAACAATGTGCGGTGGAGGTAGACAAAAGATGTGCAGTGTGGGTACAAGTAATATGCAGTGTGGGTACAAAAATTATGCAGAGTGGGTACAAATAATGTGCAGTGTGGGTACAAATAATGTGCAGAGTGGGTACAAATAAAATGCAGTGTGGGTACAAATAATGTGCAGTGTGGGTACAAATAATGTGCAGAGTGGGTACAAATAATATGCAGTGTGGGTACAAAAATTATGCAGAGTGGGTACAAATAAAATGCAGTGTGGGTACAAATAATGTGCAGTATGGGTATAACTAATGTGCAGTGTGGGTACATATAATGTGTAGAGTGGGGAGAAATAATGTGCAGTCTGGGTATAAATAATGTACAATACGGGTACAAATAATTTGCAGAGTGGATAGACAAACAATGTGCAAAGTGGGTACAATTAATGTGCTGTACGGGGACAAATACTGTGTAGTCTGGGTACAAATAATGTGCAGTGTGGGTACAAATAATGTGCAGTACAGGTACAAATAATATGCTGTGTGGATACAAATAATGTGCAGAACGGGTACAAATAATGTGCAGAACGGGTACAAATAATGTGCAGTATGGGTATAAATAATGTGCAATACGGGTACAAATAATGTGCAGAACGGGGCTCTGTCATGGGCAAAGTACTGGAGAGTTTAACATCGGTAGCTGAGCGAAGGGCGCTGAGTAGGCTACGGTCAATTATGGATAACTCTGAACATCCTCTACATAGCACCATCCAGAGACAGAGAAGCAGTTTCAGCGACAGGTTACTATCGATGCAATGCTCCTCAGACAGGATGAAGAGGTCCAATACTCCCCAATGCCATTAGGCTTTACAATTCTACCGCCAGGACTTAAGAACTTTTTAAAAGCTATTATTAATGCTTTTTGAGATGGTGATTTAGATGCATTATCATATTTTTTTTACTGAGTTAAGTATTGTATGTAATTAGTTTTGCTACAACAAGTGTATGGGACATTGGGAAAAAAGTTGAATTTCCCCATGGGGATGAATAAAGTATCTAATCTAATCTATCTATCTATCTATCAAATAATGTGCAGTACAGGTACAAATAATATTGCTGTGCGGGTACAAATAATGTGCAGTGTGCGAAGACAAATAATGTGGCAGTGCGGGCACAAATAATGTGCAGTGCGGGTGCAAATAATGTGCAGTGTAGGCACAAATAATGTGCAGTGCGGGTGCAAATAATGTGCAGTGGTGGGCACAAATAATGTGCAGCGTGGGTACAAATAATGTGCAGTATGGGTATAAACTAATGTGCAGTGTGGGTAGACAAATAATGTGCAGTGCGGGCACAAATAATATGCAGTGTGGGTACAAATAATATGCAGTGTGGGGTAGACAAATAATTTGCAGTGTGGGTACAAATAATGTGCAGTATGGGTATAACTAATGTGCAGTGTGGGTAGACAAATAATGTGCAGTGCGGGCACAAATAATATGCAGTGTGGGTACAAATAATATGCAGTGTGGGTAGACAAATAATGTGCAGTGCGGGCACAAATAATATGCAGTGCGGGCACAAATAATATGCAGTGTGGGTAGACAAATAATTTGCAGTGTGGGTACAAGTAATGTGCAGTGTGGGTACAAATAATGTGCAGTACGGGTACAAATAATGTACAGTGTGAGTACAAATAATGTGCAGTGTGGGTACCAAATAATGTGCAGTACGGGTACAAATAATGTACAGTGTGAGTACAAATAATGTGCAGTGTGGGTACAAATAATGTGCAGTACGGGTACAAATAATGTGCAGTGTGAGTACAAATAATGTGCAGTGTGGGTACAAATAATGTGCAGTGTGGGTAGAACAAATAATGTGCAGTACGGGGTACAAAAAATGTGCAGTGTGGGTACACAAAAAATGTGCACTGCGGATGCAAATAATGTACAGTGTGGGCACAAATAATGTGCAGTACATGGACAAATACTGTGTAGTCTGGGGACAAATAATGTGCAGAGTGGGTACAAATAATGTGCACTGTAGGCACAAATAATGTGCAGTGCGGGTGCAGATAATGTACAGTGCGGGCACAAATAATGTGCAGTACAGGGACAAATACTGTGTAGTCTGGGTACAAATAATGTGCAGTGTGAGTACAAATAATGTGCAGTGTGGGTACAAATAATGTGCAGTGTGAGTACAAATAATGTGCAGTGTGGGTACAAATAATGTGCAGTACGGGTACAAATAATGTGCAGTGTGAGTACAAATAATGTGCAGTGTGGGTACAAATAATGTGCAGTGTGGGTACAAATAATGTGCTGAGTGGGTAGACAAATAATGTGCAGTACGGGTACAAAAATGTGCAGTGTGGGTACACAAAAAATGTGCAGTGCGGATGCAAATAATGTACAGTGTGGGCACAAATAATGTGCAGTACATGGACAAATACTGTGTAGTCTGGGGACAAATAATGTGCAGAGTGGGTACAAATAATGTGCACTGTAGGCACAAATAATGTGCAGTGCGGGCACAAATAATGTGCAGTACAGGGACAAATACTGTGTTGTCTGGGTACAAATAATGTGCAGAGTGGGTACAAATAATATGCAGTGTGGGTACAAATAATATGCAGTGTGGGTACAAATAATGTGCGGTACGGGTACAAACAATGTGCAGTGTGGGTAAAAAAAAATATGCCGTACGCGTACAAATAATGTGCAGTGTGGGAACAAATAATGTGCAATGTGGGTATATATATTGTGTAGAGTGCGGAGAATTAATGTGCAGTACGGGTACAAATAATGTGTAGTGTGGGTAAAAATTAATGTGCAGTACGGTTAGAAATAATGTGCAGTGTGGGTACAAATATTGTGCAGTCGGGAGTACAAATAATGTGTAGTGTGGGTACAAATAATGTGCCGTACGGGTGCAAATAATGAGCAGTGTGGGAACAAATAATGTGCAATGTGGGTACATATAATGTGTAGAGTGGGGGAGAAATAATGTGCAGTCTGGGTATAAATAATGTGCAATACGGGTACAAATAATTTGCAGAGTGGATAGACAAACAATGTGCAAAGTGGGTACAATTAATGTGCTGTACGGGGACAAATACTGTGTAGTCTGGGTACAAATAATGTGCAGTGTGGATAGACAAATAATGTGCAGTGTGGGGTACAAATAATGTGCAGTACAGGTACAAATAATATGCTGTGTGGGTACAAATAATGTGCAGAACGGGTACAAATAATGTGCAGAACGGGCTCTGTCATGGGCAAAGTACTGGAGAGTTTAACATCGGTAGCTGAGCGATGGGGCGCTGAGTAGGCTACGGTCAATTATGGATAACTCTGAACATCCTCTACATAGCACCATCCAGAGACAGAGAAGCAGTTTCAGCGACAGGTTACTATCGATGCAATGCTCCTCAGACAGGATGAAGAGGTCAATA
This sequence comes from Hemitrygon akajei, assembly GCF_048418815.1. NCBI lineage: Eukaryota > Metazoa > Chordata > Chondrichthyes > Myliobatiformes > Dasyatidae > Hemitrygon > Hemitrygon akajei. The sequence continues at coordinate 59,360 of NW_027332077.1, forward strand.
CTCCCCAATGCCATTAGGCTTTACAATTCTATCGCCAGGACTTAAGAACTTTTTAAAGCTATTATTAATGCTTTTTGAGATGGTGATTTAGATGCATATCATATTTTTTTTACTGAGTTAAGTATTGTATGTAATTAGTTTTGCTACAACAAGTGTATGGGACATTGGAAAAAAGTTGAATTTCCCCATGGGGATGAAATAAAGTATCTATCTATCTATCTATCTATCTATCTATCTATCTATCTATCTATCTATCTATCTATCTATCTATCTATCTATCTATCAAATAATGTGCAGTACAGGTACAAATAATATGCTGTGCGGGTACAAATAATGTGCAGTGTGGAAGACAAATAATGTGCAGTGCGGGCACAAATAATGTGCAGTGTAGGCACAAATAATGTGCAGTGCGGGTGCAAATAATGTGCAGTGTGGGCACAAATAATGTGCAGTACAGGGACAAATACTGTGTAGTCTGTGTACAAATAATGTGTAGTGTGGGTACAAATAATGTGCAGCGTGGGTACAAATAATGTGCAGTATGGGTATAACTAATGTGCAGTGTGGGTAGACAAATAATGTGCAGTGCGGGCACAAATAATGTGCAGTGTTGGTAGACAAATAATTTGCAGTGTGGGGTACAAGTAATGTGCAGTGCGGGGTACAAATAATGTGCAGTACGGGTACAAATAATGTACAGTGTGAGTACAAATAATGTGCAGTGTGGGTATAAATAATGTGCAATACGGGTACAAATAATGTGCAGTGCCCGGCACAAATAATGTGCAGTGTGGGGTAGACAAATAATGTGCAGTACGGGTACAAAAAATGTGCAGGTGGGGTGGAAATAATGTGCAGAACTGGTACAAATAATGATCAGTGCGGGCACAAATAATGTGCAGTGTGGGTACACAAATAATGTGCAGTGCGGGCACAAATAATGTGCAGTGTGGGTACACAAATAATGTGCTCAGTGCGGGCACAAATAATGTGCAGTGCGGATGCAAATAATGTACAGTGTGGGCACAAATAATGTGCAGTACATGGACAAATACTGTGTAGTCTGGGTACAAATAATGTGCAGTGTGGATACAAATAATGTACAGTGTGGATAGACAAATAATGTGCAGAGGTGGGTACAAATAATGTGCACTGTAGGCACCAAATAATGTGCAGTGCGGGTGCAGATAATGTACAGTGTGGGCACAAATAATGTGCAGTACAGGGACAAATACTGTGTAGTCTGGGTACAAATAATGTGGCAGAGTGGGTACAAATAATATGCAGTGTGGGTACAAATAATGTACAGTGTGGGTACAAATAATATGCAGTGTGGGGTACAAATAATGTGCGGTACGGGTACAAACAATGTGCGGTGTAGGTAGACAAATAATGTGCAGTGTGGGTACAAGTAATGTGCAGTGTGGGTACAAGTAATGTGCAGTGTGGGGTAGAAATAATGTGCGGTACGGGTTCAAACAATGTGCAGTGTGGGTACAAATAATATGCCGTACGCGTACAAATAATGTGCAGTGTGGGAACAAATAATGTGCAATGTGGGTATATATATTGTGTAGAGTGCGGAGAATTAATGTGCAGTACGGGTACAAATAATGTGTAGTGTGGGTAAAATTAATGTGCAGTACGGTTAGAAATAATGTGCAGTGTGGGTACAAATATTGTGCAGTCCGGAGTACAAATAATGTGTAGTGTGGGTACAAATAATGTGCCGTACGGGTGCAAATAATGAGGCAGTGTGGGAACAAATAATGTGCAATGTGGGTACATATAATGTGTAGAGTGGGGAGAAATAACGTGCAGTCTGGGTATAAATAATGTGCCATACGGGTACAAATAATTTGCAGAGTGGATAGACAAACAATGTGCAAAGTGGGTACAATTAATGTGCTGTACGGGGACAAATACTGTGTAGTCTGGGGTACAAATAATCTGCAGTGTGTGTACAAATAATGTGCAGTACAGGTACAAATAATATGCTGTGTGGGTACAAATAATGTGCAGTATGGGTATAAATAATGTGCAATACGGGTACAAATAATGTGCAGAACGGGCTCTGTCATGGGCAAAGTACTGGATAGTTTAACATCGGTAGCTGAGCGAAGGGCGCTGAGTAGGCTACGGTCAATTATGGATAACTCTGAACATCCTCTACATAGCACCATCCAGAGACAGAGAAGCAGTTTCAGCGACAGGTTACTATCGATGCAATGCTCCTCAGACAGGATGAAGAGGTCAATACTCCCCAATGCCATTAGGCTTTACAATTCTACCGCCAGGACTTAAGAACTTTTTTAAAGCTATTATTAATGCTTTTTGAGATGGTGATTTAGATGCATATCATATTTTTTTTACTGAGTTAAGTATTGTATGTAATTAGTTTTGCTACAACAAGTGTATGGGACATTGGAAAAAAGTTGAATTTCCCCATGGGGATGAATAAAGTATCTATCTATCTATCTATCTATCTATCTATCTATCTATCTATCAAATAATGTGCAGTACAGGTACAAATAATATGCTGTGCGGGTACAAATAATGTGGCAGTGTGGGAAGACAAATAATGTGCAGTGCGGGCACAAATAATGTGCAGTGTGGGTACAAATAATGTGCAGTGTAGGCACAAATGATGTGCAGTGCGGGTGCAAATAATGTGCAGTGTGGGCACAAATAATGTGCAGTACAGGGACAAATACTGTGTAGTCTGTGTACAAATAATGTGTAGTGTGGGTACAAATAATGTGCAGCGTGGGTACAAAATAATTGTTGCAGTACGGGTTCAAATAATGTACAGTGTGAGTACAAATAATGTGCAGTGTGGGTACAAATAATGTGCAGTCTGGGTATAAATAATGTGCAATACGGGAACAAATAATGTGCAGTGTGGGGTAGAAATAATGTGCAGTACGGGTACAAAAAATGTGCAGTGTGGGTAGAAATAATGTGCAGAACTGGTACAAATAATGATCAGTGCGGGCACAAATAATGTGCCGTGTGGGTACACAAATAATGTGCAGTGTGAGTACACAAATAATGTGCAGTGCGGGCACAAATAATGTGCAGTGTGGGTACACAAATAATGTGCAGTGCGGGCACAAATAATGTGCAGTGCGGATGCAAATAATGTACAGTGTGGGGCACAAATATTGTGCAGTACATGGACAAATACTGTGTAGTCTGGGTACAATAATGTACAGTGTGGATAGACAAATAATGTGCAGAGTGGGTACAACTAATGTGGCACTGTAGGCACAAATAATTTGCAGAGTGGATAGACAAACAATGTGCAAAGTGGGTACAATTAATGTGCTGTACGGGGACAAATACTGTGTAGTCTGGGTACAAATAATGTGCAGTGTGGGTACAAATAATGTGCAGTACAGGTACAAATAATATGCTGTGTGGGTACAAATAATGTGCAGAACGGGTACAAATAATGTGCAGTATGGGTATAAATAATGTGCAATACGGGTACAAATAATGTGCAGAACGGGCTCTGTCATGGGCAAAGTATTGGAGAGTTTAACATCGGTAGCTGAGCGAAGGGCGCTGAGTAGGCTACGGTCAATTATGGATAACTCTGAACATCCTCTACATAGCACCATCCAGAGACAGAGAAGCAGTTTCAGCGACAGGTTACTATCGATGCAATGCTCCTCAGACAGGAGGAAGAGGTCAATACTCCCCAATGCCATTAGGCTTTACAATTCTACCGCCAGGACTTAAGAACTTTTTAAAGCTATTGTTAATGCTTTTGAGATGGTGATTTAGATGCATATCATATTTTTTTTTACTGAGTTAAGTATTGTATGTAATTAGTTTTGCTACAACAAGTGTATGGGACATTGGAAAAAAGTTGAATTTCCCCATGGGGATGAATAAAGTATCTATCTATCTATCTATCTATCAAATAATGTGCAGTAGCAGGTACAAATAATATGCTGTGCGGGCACAAATAATGTGCAGTATAGGCACAAATGATGTGCAGTGGGGTGCAAATAATGTGCAGTGTGGGCACAAATAATGTGCAGTACAGGGGACAAATACTGTGTAGTCTGTGTACAAATAATGTGTAGTGTGGGTACAAATAATGTGCAGCGTGGGTACAAATAATGTGCAGTACAGGGACTAATACTGTGTAGTCTGGGTACAAATAATGTGCAGAGTGGGTACAAATAATATGCAGTGTGGGTACAAATAATATGCAGTGTGGGTACAAATAATGTGCAGTATGGGAAGACAAACAATGTGCAGTGTGGGTACAAATAAAGTGCAGTACGGGTACAAATAATGTACAGTGTGGGTAGACAAATAATGTGCAGTGTAGGTATAACTAATGTGCGGTACGGGTACAAACAATGTGCAGTGTAGGTAGACAAATAATGTGCAGTGTGCGTACAAGTAATGTGCAGTTTGGGTAGAAATAATGTGCGGTACGGGTACAAACAATGTGCAGTGTGGGTACAAATAATATGCCGTACGCGTACAAATAATGTGCAGTGTGGGAACAAATAATGTGCAATGTGGGTATATATACTGTGTAGAGTGCGGAGAATTAATGTGCAGTACGGGTACAAATAATGTGTAGTGTGGGTAAAATTAATGTGCAGTACGGTTAGAAATAATGTGCAGTGTGGGTACAAATATTGTGCCATAGGAGTACAAATAATGTGTAGTGTGGGTACAAATAATGTGTAGTGTGGGTACAAATAATGTGCAGTACGGGTGCAAATAATGAGCAGTGTGGGAACAAATAATGTGCAATGTGGGGTACATATAATGTGTAGAGTGGGGAGAAATAATGTGCAGAACTGGTACAAATAATGTGCAGTGCGGGGGTACAAATAAATGTGCAGTGTGGGTACACAAATAATGTGCAGTGCGGGCACAAATAATGTGCAGTGTGGGTACACAAATAATGTGCAGTGTAGGCACAAATAATGTGCAGTGCGGATGCAAATATTGTACAGTGTGGGCACAAATAATGTGCAGTACATGGACAAAATACTGTGTAGTCCTGGGTACAAATAATGTACAGGGTGGATAGACAAATAATGTGCAGAGTGGGTACAAAATAATGTGCAGTGTAGGCACAAATAATGTGCAGAGTGGGTATAACTAATGTGCAGTGTGGGTAGATAAATAAAGTGCAGTACAGCTACAAATAATGTACAGTGTGGGTACAAATAATGTGCGGTACGGGTACAAACAATGTGCGGTGGAGGTAGACAAAAGTTGTGCAGTGTGGGTACAAGTAATATGCAGTGTGGGTACAAAAATTATGCAGAGTGGGTACAAATAATGTGCAGTGTGGGTACAAATAATGTGCAGAGTGGGTACAAATAAAATGCAGTGTGGGTACAAATAATGTGCAGTGTGGGTACAAATAATGTGCAGAGTGGGTACAAATAATATGCAGTGTGGGTACAAAAATTATGCAGAGTGGGGTACAAATAAAATGCAGTGTGGGTACAAATAATGTGCAGTATGGGTATAACTAATGTGCAGTGTGGGTACATATAATGTGTAGAGTGGGGAGAAAATAATGTGCAGTCTGGGTATAAATAATGTACAATACGGGTACAAATAATTTGCAGAGTGGATAGACAAACAATGTGCAAAGTGGGTACAATTAATGTGCTGTACGGGGACAAATACTGTGTAGTCTGGGTACAAATAATGTGCAGTGTGGGTACAAATAATGTGCAGTACAGGTACAAATAATATGCTGTGTGGATACAAATAATGTGCAGAACGGGTACAAATAATGTGCAGGAACGGGTACAAATAATGTGCAGTATGGGTATAAATAATGTGCAATACGGGTACAAATAATGTGCAGAACGGGCTCTGTCATGGGCAAAGTACTGGAGAGTTTAACATCGGTAGCTGAGCGAAGGGCGCTGAGTAGGCTACGGTCCAATTATGGATAACTCTGAACATCCTCTACATAGCACCATCCAGAGACAGAGAAGCAGTTTCAGCGACAGGTTTACTATCGATGCAATGCTCCTCAGACAGGATGAAGAGGTCAATACTCCCCAATGCCATTAGGCTTTACAATTCTAACCGCCAGGACTTAAGAACTTTTAAAGCTATTATTAATGCTTTTTGAGATGGTGATTTAGATGCATATCATATTTTTTTTTACTGAGTTAAGTATTGTATGTAATTAGTTTTGCTACAACAAGTGTATGGGACATTGGAAAAAAGTTGAATTTCCCCATGGGGATGGAATAAAGTATCTATCTATCTATCTATCTATCTATCAAATAATGTGCAGTACAGGTACAAATAATATGCTGTGCGGGTACAAATATTGTGCAGTGTGCGAAGACAAATAATGTGCAGTGCGGGCACAAATAATGTGCAGTGCGGGTGCAAATAATGTGCAGTGTAGGCACAAATAATGTGCAGTGCGGGTGCAAATAATGTGCAGTGTGGGGCACAAATAATGTGCAGCGTGGGTACAAATAATGTGCAGTATGGGTATAACTAATGTGCAGTGTGGGTAGACAAATAATGTGCAAGTTGCGGGCACAAATAATAAGCAGTGTGGGTACAAATAATATGCAGTGTGGGTAGACAAATAATTTGCAGTGTGGGTACAAATAATGTGCAGTATGGGTATAACTAATGTTGCAGTGTGGGTAGACAAATAATGTGCAGTGCGGGCACAAATAATATGCTGTGTGGGTACAAATAATATGCAGTGTGGGGTAGACAAATAATGTGCAGTGCGGGCACAAATAATATGCAGTGCGGGCACAAATAATATGCAGTGTGGGTAGACAAATAATTTGCAGTGTGGGTACAAGTAATGTGCAGTGTGGGGTACAAATAATGTGCAGTACGGGTACAAATAATGTACAGTGTGAGTACAAATAATGTGCAGTGTGGGTACAAATAATGTGCAGTACGGGGTACAAATAATGAACAGTGTGAGTACAAATAATGTGCAGTGTGGGTACAAATAATGTGCAGTACGGGTACAAATAATGTGCAGTGTGGAGTACAAATAATGTGCAGTGTGGGTACAAATATGTGCAGTGTGGGTAGACAAATAATGTGCAGTACGGGTACAAAAAATGTGCAGTGTGGGTACACAAAAAATGTGCACTGCGGATGCAAATAATGTACAGTGTGGGCACAAATAATGTGCAGTACATGGACAAATACTGTGTAGTCTGGGGACATGTGTAGTCTGGGGACAAATAATGTGCAGAGTGGGTACAAATAATGTGCACTGTAGGCACAAATAATGTGCAGTGCGGGTGCAGATAATGTACAGTGCGGGCACAAATAATGTGCAGTACAGGGACAAATACTGTGTAGTCTGGGTACAAATAATGTGCAGTGTGAGTACAAATAATGTGCAGTGTGGGTACAAATAATGTGCAGTGTGAGTACAAATAATGTGCAGTGTGGGTACAAATAATGTGCAGTACGGGTACAAATAATGTGCAGTGTGAGTACAAATAATGTGCAGTGTGGGTACAAATAATGTGCAGTGTGGGTACAAATAATGTGCAGTGTGGGTAGACAAATAATGTGCAGTACGGGTACAAAAAATGTGCAGTGTGGGTACACAAAAAATGTGCAGTGCGGATGCAAATAATGTACAGTGTGGGCACATATAATGTGCAGTACATGGACAAATACTGTGTAGTCTGGGGACAAATAATGTGCAGAGTGGGTACAAATAATGTGCACTGTAGGCACAAATAATGTGCAGTGCGGGCACAAATAATGTGCAGTACAGGGACAAATACTGTGTTGTCTGGGTACAAATAATGTGCAGAGTGGGTACAAATAATATGCAGTGTGGGTACAAATAATATGCAGTGTGGGTACAAATAATGTGCGGTACGGGTACAAACAATGTGCAGTGTGGGTAAAAAAAATATGCCGTACGCGTACAAATAATGTGCAGTGTGGGAACAAATAATGTGCAATGTGGGTATATATATTGTGTAGAGTGCGGAGAATTAATGTGCAGTACGGGTACAAATAATGTGTAGTGTGGGTAAAATTAATGTGCAGTACGGTTAGAAATAATGTGCAGTGTGGGTACAAATATTGTGCAGTCGGAGTACAAATAATGTGTAGTGTGGGTACAAATAATGTGCCGTACGGGTGCAAATAATGAGCAGTGTGGGAACAAATAATGTGCAATGTGGGTACATATAATGTGTAGAGTGGGGAGAAATAATGTGCAGTCTGGGTATAAATAATGTGCAATACGGGTACAAATAATTTGCAGAGTGGATAGACAAACAATGTGCAAAGTGGGTACAATTAATGTGCTGTACGGGGACAAATACTGTGTAGTCTGGGTACAAATAATGTGCAGTGTGGATAGACAAATAATGTGCAGTGTGGGTACAAATAATGTGCAGTACAGGTACAAATAATATGCTGTGTGGGTACAAATAATGTGCAGAACGGGTACAAATAATGTGCAGAACGGGCTCTGTCATGGGCAAAGTACTGGAGAGTTTAACATCGGTAGCTGAGCGATGGGCGCTGAGTAGGCTACGGTCAATTATGGATAACTCTGAACATCCTCTACATAGCACCATCCAGAGACAGAGAAGCAGTTTCAGCGACAGGTTACTATCGATGCAATGCTCCTCAGACAGGATGAAGAGGTCAATACTCCCCAATGCCATTAGGCTTTACAATTCTATCGCCAGGACTTAAGAACTTTTTAAAGCTATTATTAATGCTTTTTGAGATGGTGATTTAGATGCATATCATATTTTTTTTACTGAGTTAAGTATTGTATGTAATTAGTTTTGCTACAACAAGTGTATGGGACATTGGAAAAAAGTTGAATTTCCCCATGGGGATGAATAAAGTATCTATCTATCTATCTATCTATCTATCTATCTATCTATCTATCTATCTATCTATCTATCTATCTATCTATCAAATAATGTGCAGTACAGGTACAAATAATATGCTGTGCGGGTACAAATAATGTGCAGTGTGGAAGACAAATAATGTGCAGTGCGGGCACAAATAATGTGCAGTGTAGGCACAAATAATGTGCAGTGCGGGTGCAAATAATGTGCAGTGTGGGCACAAATAATGTGCAGTACAGGGACAAATACTGTGTAGTCTGTGTACAAATAATGTGTAGTGTGGGTACAAATAATGTGCAGCGTGGGTACAAATAATGTGCAGTATGGGTATAACTAATGTGCAGTGTGGGTAGACAAATAATGTGCAGTGCGGGCACAAATAATGTGCAGTGTTGGTAGACAAATAATTTGCAGTGTGGGTACAAGTAATGTGCAGTGCGGGTACAAATAATGTGCAGTACGGGTACAAATAATGTACAGTGTGAGTACAAATAATGTGCAGTGTGGGTATAAATAATGTGCAATACGGGTACAAATAATGTGCAGTGCCGGCACAAATAATGTGCAGTGTGGGTAGACAAATAATGTGCAGTACGGGTACAAAAAATGTGCAGTGTGGGTGGAAATAATGTGCAGAACTGGTACAAATAATGATCAGTGCGGGCACAAATAATGTGCAGTGTGGGTACACAAATAATGTGCAGTGCGGGCACAAATAATGTGCAGTGTGGGTACACAAATAATGTGCAGTGCGGGCACAAATAATGTGCAGTGCGGATGCAAATAATGTACAGTGTGGGCACAAATAATGTGCAGTACATGGACAAATACTGTGTAGTCTGGGTACAAATAATGTGCAGTGTGGATACAAATAATGTACAGTGTGGATAGACAAATAATGTGCAGAGTGGGTACAAATAATGTGCACTGTAGGCACAAATAATGTGCAGTGCGGGTGCAGATAATGTACAGTGTGGGCACAAATAATGTGCAGTACAGGGACAAATACTGTGTAGTCTGGGTACAAATAATGTGCAGAGTGGGTACAAATAATATGCAGTGTGGGTACAAATAATGTACAGTGTGGGTACAAATAATATGCAGTGTGGGTACAAATAATGTGCGGTACGGGTACAAACAATGTGCGGTGTAGGTAGACAAATAATGTGCAGTGTGGGTACAAGTAATGTGCAGTGTGGGTACAAGTAATGTGCAGTGTGGGTAGAAATAATGTGCGGTACGGGTTCAAACAATGTGCAGTGTGGGTACAAATAATATGCCGTACGCGTACAAATAATGTGCAGTGTGGGAACAAATAATGTGCAATGTGGGTATATATATTGTGTAGAGTGCGGAGAATTAATGTGCAGTACGGGTACAAATAATGTGTAGTGTGGGTAAAATTAATGTGCAGTACGGTTAGAAATAATGTGCAGTGTGGGTACAAATATTGTGCAGTCGGAGTACAAATAATGTGTAGTGTGGGTACAAATAATGTGCCGTACGGGTGCAAATAATGAGCAGTGTGGGAACAAATAATGTGCAATGTGGGTACATATAATGTGTAGAGTGGGGAGAAATAACGTGCAGTCTGGGTATAAATAATGTGCCATACGGGTACAAATAATTTGCAGAGTGGATAGACAAACAATGTGCAAAGTGGGTACAATTAATGTGCTGTACGGGGACAAATACTGTGTAGTCTGGGTACAAATAATCTGCAGTGTGTGTACAAATAATGTGCAGTACAGGTACAAATAATATGCTGTGTGGGTACAAATAATGTGCAGTATGGGTATAAATAATGTGCAATACGGGTACAAATAATGTGCAGAACGGGCTCTGTCATGGGCAAAGTACTGGATAGTTTAACATCGGTAGCTGAGCGAAGGGCGCTGAGTAGGCTACGGTCAATTATGGATAACTCTGAACATCCTCTACATAGCACCATCCAGAGACAGAGAAGCAGTTTCAGCGACAGGTTACTATCGATGCAATGCTCCTCAGACAGGATGAAGAGGTCAATACTCCCCAATGCCATTAGGCTTTACAATTCTACCGCCAGGACTTAAGAACTTTTTAAAGCTATTATTAATGCTTTTTGAGATGGTGATTTAGATGCATATCATATTTTTTTTACTGAGTTAAGTATTGTATGTAATTAGTTTTGCTACAACAAGTGTATGGGACATTGGAAAAAAGTTGAATTTCCCCATGGGGATGAATAAAGTATCTATCTATCTATCTATCTATCTATCTATCTATCTATCAAATAATGTGCAGTACAGGTACAAATAATATGCTGTGCGGGTACAAATAATGTGCAGTGTGGGAAGACAAATAATGTGCAGTGCGGGCAAAAATAATGTGCAGTGTGGGTACAAATAATGTGCAGTGTAGGCACAAATGATGTGCAGTGCGGGTGCAAATAATGTGCAGTGTGGGCACAAATAATGTGCAGTACAGGGACAAATACTGTGTAGTCTGTGTACAAATAATGTGTAGTGTGGGTACAAATAATGTGCAGCGTGGGTACAAATAATGTGCAGTACGGGTTCAAATAATGTACAGTGTGAGTACAAATAATGTGCAGTGTGGGTACAAATAATGTGCAGTCTGGGTATAAATAATGTGCAATACGGGAACAAATAATGTGCAGTGTGGGTAGAAATAATGTGCAGTACGGGTACAAAAAATGTGCAGTGTGGGTAGAAATAATGTGCAGAACTGGTACAAATAATGATCAGTGCGGGCACAAATAATGTGCCGTGTGGGTACACAAATAATGTGCAGTGTGAGTACACAAATAATGTGCAGTGCGGGCACAAATAATGTGCAGTGTGGGTACACAAATAATGTGCAGTGCGGGCACAAATAATGTGCAGTGCGGATGCAAATAATGTACAGTGTGGGCACAAATAATGTGCAGTACATGGACAAATACTGTGTAGTCTGGGTACAAATAATGTACAGTGTGGATAGACAAATAATGTGCAGAGTGGGTACAAATAATGTGCACTGTAGGCACAAATAATGTGCAGTGTGGGTGCAGATAATGTACAGTGTGGGCACAAATAATGTGCAGTACAGGGACAAATACTGTGTAGTCTGGGTAAAAATAATGTGCAGAGTGGGTACAAATAATATGCAGTGTGGGTACAAATAATGTGCAGTATGGGTATAACTAATGTGCAGTGTGGGTATAACTAATGTGCAGTGTGGGTAGACAAACAATGTGCAGTGTAGGTACAAATAATGTGCAGTTTGGGTAGAAATAATGTGCGGTACGGGTACAAACAATGTGCAGTGTGGGTACAAATAATATGCCGTACGCGTACAAATAATGTGCAGTGTGGGAACAAATAATGTGCAATGTGGGTATATATATTGTGTAGAGTGCGGAGAATTAATGTGCAGTATGGGTACAAATAATGTGTAGTGTGGGTAAAATTAATGTGCAGTACGGTTAGAAATAATGTGCAGTGTGGGTACAAATATTGTGCCGTAGGAGTACAAATAATGTGTAGTGTGGGTACAAATAATGTGCAGTACGGGTGCAAATAATGAGCAGTGTGGGAACAAATAATGTGCAATGTGGGTACATATAATGTGTAGAGTGGGGAGAAATAATGTGCAGAACTGGTACAAATAATGTGCAGTGCGGGTACAAATAATGTGCAGTGTGGGTACACAAATAATGTGCAGTGCGGGCACAAATAATGTGCAGTGCGGATGCAAATATTGTACAGTGTGGGCACAAATAATGTGCAGTACATGGACAAATACTGTGTAGTCTGGGTACAAATAATGTACAGTGTGGGAAGACAAATAATGTGCAGTGCGGGCACAAATAATGTGCAGTGCGGGCACAAATAATGTGCAGAGTGGGTACAAATAATGTGCAATGTAGGCACAAATAATGTGCAGAGTGGGTACAAATAATGTGCAGAGTGGGTACAAATAATGTGCAATGTAGGCACAAATAATGTGCAGAGTGGGTACAAATAATGTGCAGAGTGGGTACAAATAAAATGCAGTGTGGGTACAAATAATGTGCAGTATGGGTATAACTATTGTGCAGTGTGGGTAGATAAATAAAGTGCAGTACGGCTACAAATAATGTACAGTGTGAGTAGACAAATAATGTGCAGTGTGAGTACAAACAATGTGCGGTGTGGGAACAAATAATGTGTAGAGTGGGGAGAAATAATGTGCAGTCTGGGTATAAATAATGTGCAATACGGGTACAAATAATTTGCAGAGTGGATAGACAAACAATGTGCAAAGTGGGTACAATTAATGTGCTGTACGGGGACAAATACTGTGTAGTCTGGGTACAAATAATGTGTAGTGTGGGTACAAATAATGTGCAGAGTGGGTACAAATAAAATGCAGTGTGGTTACAAATAATGTGCAGAGTGGGTACAAATAATATGCAGTGTGGGTACAAAAATTATGCAGAGTGGGTACAAATAAAATGCAGTGTGGGTACAAATAATGTGCAGTATGGGTATAACTAATGTGCAGTGTGGGTACATATAATGTGTAGAGTGGGGAGAAATAATGTGCAGTCTGGGTATAAATAATGTGCAATACGGGTACAAATAATTTGCAGAGTGGATAGACAAACAATGTGCAAAGTGGGTACAATTAATGTGCTGTACGGGGACAAATACTGTGTAGTCTGGGTACAAATAATGTGCAGAGTGGGTACAAATAATATGCAGTGTGGGTACAAATATTGTGCAGTCGGAGTACAAATAATGTGTAGTGTGGGTACAAATAATGTGCCGTACGGGTGCAAATAATGAGCAGTGTGGGAACAAATAATGTGCAATGTGGGTACATATAATGTGTAGAGTGGGGAGAAATAACGTGCAGTCTGGGTATAAATAATGTGCCATACGGGTACAAATAATTTGCAGAGTGGATAGACAAACAATGTGCAAAGTGGGTACAATTAATGTGCTGTACGGGGACAAATACTGTGTAGTCTGGGTACAAATAATCTGCAGTGTGGGTACAAATAATGTGCAGTACAGGTACAAATAATATGCTGTGTGGGTACAAATAATGTGCAGTATGGGTATAAATAATGTGCAATACGGGTACAAATAATGTGCAGAACGGGCTCTGTCATGGGCAAAGTACTGGATAGTTTAACATCGGTAGCTGAGCGAAGGGCGCTGAGTAGGCTACGGTCAATTATGGATAACTCTGAACATCCTCTACATAGCACCATCCAGAGACAGAGAAGCAGTTTCAGCGACAGGTTACTATCGATGCAATGCTCCTCAGACAGGATGAAGAGGTCAATACTCCCCAATGCCATTAGGCTTTACAATTCTACCGCCAGGACTTAAGAACTTTTTAAAGCTATTATTAATGCTTTTTGAGATGGTGATTTAGATGCATATCATATTTTTTTTACTGAGTTAAGTATTGTATGTAATTAGTTTTGCTACAACAAGTGTATGGGACATTGGAAAAAAGTTGAATTTCCCCATGGGGATGAATAAAGTATCTATCTATCTATCTATCTAACTATCTATCTATCAAATAATGTGCAGTACAGGTACAAATAATATGCTGTGCGGGTACAAATAATGTGCAGTGTGGGAAGACAAATAATGTGCAGTGCGGGCACAAATAATGTGCAGTGTGGGTACAAATAATGTGCAGTGTAGGCACAAATGATGTGCAGTGCGGGTGCAAATAATGTGCAGTGTGGGCACAAATAATGTGCAGTACAGGGACAAATACTGTGTAGTCTGTGTACAAATAATGTGTAGTGTGGGTACAAATAATGTGCAGCGTGGGTACAAATAATGTGCAGCATGGGTATAACTAATGTGCAGTGTGGGTAGACAAATAATGTGCAGTGCGGGCACAAATAATATGCAGTGTGGGTACAAATAATGTGCAGTGTGGGTAGACAAATAATTTGCAGTGTGGGTACAAGTAATGTGCAGTGTGGGTATAAATAATGTGCGGTACGGGTACAAACAATGTGCAGTGTAGGTAGACAAATAATTTGCAGTGTGGGTACAAATAATGTGCAGTTTGGGTAGAAATAATGTGCGGTACATGTACAAACAATTTGCAGTGTGGGTACAAATAATATGCCGTACGCGTACAAATAATGTGCAGTGTGGGAACAAATAATGTGCAATGTGGGTATATATATTGTGTAGAGTGCGGAGAATTAATGTGCAGTATGGGTACAAATAATGTGTAGTGTGGGTAAAATTAATGTGCAGTACGGTTAGAAATAATGTGCAGTGTGTGTACAAATATTGTGCCGTAGGAGTACAAATAATGTGTAGTGTGGGTACAAATAATGTGCAGTACGGGTGCAAATAATGAGCAGTGTGGGAACAAATAATGTGCAATGTGGGTACATATAATGTGTAGAGTGGGGAGAAATAATGTGCAGAACTGGTACAAATAATGTGCAGTGCGGGTACAAATAATGTGCAGTGTGGGTACACAAATAATGTGCAGTGCGGGCACAAATAATGTGCAGTGCGGATGCAAATATTGTACAGTGTGGGCACAAATAATGTGCAGTACATGGACAAATACTGTGTAGTCTGGGTACAAATAATGTACAGTGTGCATAGACAAATAATGTGCAGAGTGGGTACAAATGATGTGCAATGTAGGCACAAATAATGTGCAGAGTGGGTACAAATAATGTGCAGAGTGGGTACAAATAAAATGCAGTGTGGGTACAAATAATGTGCAGTATGGGTATAACTAATGTGCAGTGTGGGTAGATAAATAAAGTGCAGTACGGCTACAAATAATGTACAGTGTGAGTAGACAAATAATGTGCAGTGTGAGTACAAATAATGTGCGGTACGGGTACAAACAATGTGCGGTGTAGGTAGACAAATGATGTGCAGTGTGGGTACAAGTAATATGCAGTGTGGGTACAAAAATTATGCAGAGTGGGTACAAATAAAATGCAGTGTGGGTACAAATAATGTGCAGTATGGGTATAACTAATGAGCAGTGTGGGTACATATAATGTGTAGAGTGGGGAGAAATAATGTGCAGTCTGGGTATAAATAATGTGCAATACGGGTACAAATAATTTGCAGAGTGGATAGACAAACAATGTGCAAAGTGGGTACAATTAATGTGCTGTACGGGGACAAATACTGTGTAGTCTGGGTACAAATAATGTGTAGTGTGGGTACAAATAATGTGCAGAGTGGGTACAAATAAAATGCAGTGTGGTTACAAATAATGTGCAGAGTGGGTACAAATAATATGCAGTGTGGGTACAAAAATTATGCAGAGTGGGTACAAATAAAATGCAGTGTGGGTACAAATAATATGCAGTATGGGTATAACTAATGTGCAGTGTGGGTACATATAATGTGTAGAGTGGGGCGAAATAATGTGCAGTCTGGGTATAAATAATGTGCAATACGGGTACAAATAATTTGCAGAGTGGATAGACAAACAATGTGCAAAGTGGGTACAATTAATGTGCTGTACGGGGACAAATACTGTGTAGTCTGGGTACAAATAATGTGTAGTCTGGGTACAAATAATGTGCAGTGTGGGTACAAATAATGTGCAGTACAGGTACAAATAATATGCTGTGTGGATACAAATAATGTGCAGAACGGGTACAAATAATGTGCAGAACGGGCTCTGTCATGGGCAAAGTACTGGAGAGTTTAACATCGGTAGCTGAGCGAAGGGCGCTGAGTAGGCTACGGTCAATTATGGATAACTCTGAACATCCTCTACATAGCACCATCCAGAGACAGAGAAGCAGTTTCAGCGACAGGTTACTATCGATGCAATGCTCCTCAGACAGGATGAAGAGGTCAATACTCCCCAATGCCATTAGGCTTTACAATTCTACCGCCAGGACTTAAGAACTTTTTAAAGCTATTATTAATGCTTTTTGAGATGGTGATTTAGATGCATATCATATTTTTTTTACTGAGTTAAGTATTGTATGTAATTAGTTTTGCTACAACAAGGGTATGGGACATTGGCAAAAGTTGAATTTCCCCATGGGGATGAATAAAGTATCTATCTATCTATCTATCTATCTATCTATCTATCTATCTATCTATCTATCTATCTATCTATCTATCTATCTATCTATCAAATAATGTGCAGTACAGGTACAAATAATATGCTGTGCGGGTACAAATAATGTGCAGTGTGGGAAGACAAATAATGTGCAGTGCGGGCACAAATAATGTGCAGTGTAGGCACAAATAATGTGCAGTGCGGGTGCAAATATTGTGCAGTGTGGGCACAAATAATGTGCAGTACAGGGACAAATACTGTGTAGTCTGGGTACAAATAATGTGCAGAGTGGGTACAAATAATATGCAGTATGGGTATAACTAATGTGCAGTGTGGGTAGACAAATAATGTGCAGTGCGGGCACAAATAATGTGCAGTGTAGGCACAAATAATGTGCAGTGCGGGTGCAAATAATGTGCAGTGTGGGCACAAATAATGTGCAGTACAGGGACAAATACTGTGTAGTCTGTGTACAAATAATGTGTAGTGTGGGTACAAATAATGTGCAGCGTGGGTACAAATAATGTGCAGTATGGGTATAACTAATGTGCAGTGTGGGTAGACAAATAATGTGCAGTGCGGGCACAAATAATGTGCAGTGTTGGTAGACAAATAATTTGCAGTGTGGGTACAAGTAATGTGCAGTGTGGGTATAAATAATGTGCAATACGGGTACAAATAATGTGCAGTGCCGGCACAAATAATGTGCAGTGTGGGTAGACAAATAATGTGCAGTACGGGTACAAAAAATGTGCAGTGTGGGTGGAAATAATGTGCAGAACTGGTACAAATAATGATCAGTGCGGGCACAAATAATGTGCAGTGTGGGTACACAAATAATGTGCAGTGCGGGCACAAATAATGTGCAGTGTGGGTACACAAATAATGTGCAGTGCGGGCACAAATAATGTGCAGTGCGGATGCAAATAATGTACAGTGTGGGCACAAATAATGTGCAGTACATGGACAAATACTGTGTAGTCTGGTACAAATAATGTGCAGTGTGGATACAAATAATGTACAGTGTGGATAGACAAATAATGTGCAGAGTGGGTACAAATAATGTGCACTGTAGGCACAAATAATGTGCAGTGCGGGTGCAGATAATGTACAGTGTGGGCACAAATAATGTGCAGTACAGGGACAAATACTGTGTAGTCTGGGTACAAATAATGTGCAGAGTGGGTACAAATAATATGCAGTGTGGGTACAAATAATGTACAGTGTGGGTACAAATAATATGCAGTGTGGGTACAAATAATGTGCGGTACGGGTACAAACAATGTGCGGTGTAGGTAGACAAATAATGTGCAGTGTGGGTACAAGTAATGTGCAGTGTGGGTACAAGTAATGTGCAGTGTGGGTAGAAATAATGTGCGGTACGGGTTCAAACAATGTGCAGTGTGGGTACAAATAATATGCCGTACGCGTACAAATAATGTGCAGTGTGGGAACAAATAATGTGCAATGTGGGTATATATATTGTGTAGAGTGCGGAGAATTAATGTGCAGTACGGGTACAAATAATGTGTAGTGTGGGTAAAATTAATGTGCAGTACGGTTAGAAATAATGTGCAGTGTGGGTACAAATATTGTGCAGTCGGAGTACAAATAATGTGTAGTGTGGGTACAAATAATGTGCCGTACGGGTGCAAATAATGAGCAGTGTGGGAACAAATAATGTGCAATGTGGGTACATATAATGTGTAGAGTGGGGAGAAATAACGTGCAGTCTGGGTATAAATAATGTGCCATACGGGTACAAATAATTTGCAGAGTGGATAGACAAACAATGTGCAAAGTGGGTACAATTAATGTGCTGTACGGGGACAAATACTGTGTAGTCTGGGTACAAATAATCTGCAGTGTGTGTACAAATAATGTGCAGTACAGGTACAAATAATATGCTGTGTGGGTACAAATAATGTGCAGTATGGGTATAAATAATGTGCAATACGGGTACAAATAATGTGCAGAACGGGCTCTGTCATGGGCAAAGTACTGGATAGTTTAACATCGGTAGCTGAGCGAAGGGCGCTGAGTAGGCTACGGTCAATTATGGATAACTCTGAACATCCTCTACATAGCACCATCCAGAGACAGAGAAGCAGTTTCAGCGACAGGTTACTATCGATGCAATGCTCCTCAGACAGGATGAAGAGGTCAATACTCCCCAATGCCATTAGGCTTTACAATTCTACCGCCAGGACTTAAGAACTTTTTAAAGCTATTATTAATGCTTTTTGAGATGGTGATTTAGATGCATATCATATTTTTTTTACTGAGTTAAGTATTGTATGTAATTAGTTTTGCTACAACAAGTGTATGGGACATTGGAAAAAAGTTGAATTTCCCCATGGGGATGAATAAAGTATCTATCTATCTATCTATCTATCTATCTATCTATCTATCAAATAATGTGCAGTACAGGTACAAATAATATGCTGTGCGGGTACAAATAATGTGCAGTGTGGGAAGACAAATAATGTGCAGTGCGGGCAAAAATAATGTGCAGTGTGGGTACAAATAATGTGCAGTGTAGGCACAAATGATGTGCAGTGCGGGTGCAAATAATGTGCAGTGTGGGCACAAATAATGTGCAGTACAGGGACAAATACTGTGTAGTCTGTGTACAAATAATGTGTAGTGTGGGTACAAATAATGTGCAGCGTGGGTACAAATAATGTGCAGTACGGGTTCAAATAATGTACAGTGTGAGTACAAATAATGTGCAGTGTGGGTACAAATAATGTGCAGTCTGGGTATAAATAATGTGCAATACGGGAACAAATAATGTGCAGTGTGGGTAGAAATAATGTGCAGTACGGGTACAAAAAATGTGCAGTGTGGGTAGAAATAATGTGCAGAACTGGTACAAATAATGATCAGTGCGGGCACAAATAATGTGCCGTGTGGGTACACAAATAATGTGCAGTGTGAGTACACAAATAATGTGCAGTGCGGGCACAAATAATGTGCAGTGTGGGTACACAAATAATGTGCAGTGCGGGCACAAATAATGTGCAGTGCGGATGCAAATAATGTACAGTGTGGGCACAAATAATGTGCAGTACATGGACAAATACTGTGTAGTCTGGGTACAAATAATGTACAGTGTGGATAGACAAATAATGTGCAGAGTGGGTACAAATAATGTGCACTGTAGGCACAAATAATGTGCAGTGTGGGTGCAGATAATGTACAGTGTGGGCACAAATAATGTGCAGTACAGGGACAAATACTGTGTAGTCTGGGTAAAAATAATGTGCAGAGTGGGTACAAATAATATGCAGTGTGGGTACAAATAATGTGCAGTATGGGTATAACTAATGTGCAGTGTGGGTATAACTAATGTGCAGTGTGGGTAGACAAACAATGTGCAGTGTAGGTACAAATAATGTGCAGTTTGGGTAGAAATAATGTGCGGTACGGGTACAAACAATGTGCAGTGTGGGTACAAATAATATGCCGTACGCGTACAAATAATGTGCAGTGTGGGAACAAATAATGTGCAATGTGGGTATATATATTGTGTAGAGTGCGGAGAATTAATGTGCAGTATGGGTACAAATAATGTGTAGTGTGGGTAAAATTAATGTGCAGTACGGTTAGAAATAATGTGCAGTGTGGGTACAAATATTGTGCCGTAGGAGTACAAATAATGTGTAGTGTGGGTACAAATAATGTGCAGTACGGGTGCAAATAATGAGCAGTGTGGGAACAAATAATGTGCAATGTGGGTACATATAATGTGTAGAGTGGGGAGAAATAATGTGCAGAACTGGTACAAATAATGTGCAGTGCGGGTACAAATAATGTGCAGTGTGGGTACACAAATAATGTGCAGTGCGGGCACAAATAATGTGCAGTGCGGATGCAAATATTGTACAGTGTGGGCACAAATAATGTGCAGTACATGGACAAATACTGTGTAGTCTGGGTACAAATAATGTACAGTGTGGGAAGACAAATAATGTGCAGTGCGGGCACAAATAATGTGCAGTGCGGGCACAAATAATGTGCAGAGTGGGTACAAATAATGTGCAATGTAGGCACAAATAATGTGCAGAGTGGGTACAAATAATGTGCAGAGTGGGTACAAATAATGTGCAATGTAGGCACAAATAATGTGCAGAGTGGGTACAAATAATGTGCAGAGTGGGTACAAATAAAATGCAGTGTGGGTACAAATAATGTGCAGTATGGGTATAACTATTGTGCAGTGTGGGTAGATAAATAAAGTGCAGTACGGCTACAAATAATGTACAGTGTGAGTAGACAAATAATGTGCAGTGTGAGTACAAACAATGTGCGGTGTGGGAACAAATAATGTGTAGAGTGGGGAGAAATAATGTGCAGTCTGGGTATAAATAATGTGCAATACGGGTACAAATAATTTGCAGAGTGGATAGACAAACAATGTGCAAAGTGGGTACAATTAATGTGCTGTACGGGGACAAATACTGTGTAGTCTGGGTACAAATAATGTGTAGTGTGGGTACAAATAATGTGCAGAGTGGGTACAAATAAAATGCAGTGTGGTTACAAATAATGTGCAGAGTGGGTACAAATAATATGCAGTGTGGGTACAAAAATTATGCAGAGTGGGTACAAATAAAATGCAGTGTGGGTACAAATAATGTGCAGTATGGGTATAACTAATGTGCAGTGTGGGTACATATAATGTGTAGAGTGGGGAGAAATAATGTGCAGTCTGGGTATAAATAATGTGCAATACGGGTACAAATAATTTGCAGAGTGGATAGACAAACAATGTGCAAAGTGGGTACAATTAATGTGCTGTACGGGGACAAATACTGTGTAGTCTGGGTACAAATAATGTGCAGAGTGGGTACAAATAATATGCAGTGTGGGTACAAATATTGTGCAGTCGGAGTACAAATAATGTGTAGTGTGGGTACAAATAATGTGCCGTACGGGTGCAAATAATGAGCAGTGTGGGAACAAATAATGTGCAATGTGGGTACATATAATGTGTAGAGTGGGGAGAAATAACGTGCAGTCTGGGTATAAATAATGTGCCATACGGGTACAAATAATTTGCAGAGTGGATAGACAAACAATGTGCAAAGTGGGTACAATTAATGTGCTGTACGGGGACAAATACTGTGTAGTCTGGGTACAAATAATCTGCAGTGTGGGTACAAATAATGTGCAGTACAGGTACAAATAATATGCTGTGTGGGTACAAATAATGTGCAGTATGGGTATAAATAATGTGCAATACGGGTACAAATAATGTGCAGAACGGGCTCTGTCATGGGCAAAGTACTGGATAGTTTAACATCGGTAGCTGAGCGAAGGGCGCTGAGTAGGCTACGGTCAATTATGGATAACTCTGAACATCCTCTACATAGCACCATCCAGAGACAGAGAAGCAGTTTCAGCGACAGGTTACTATCGATGCAATGCTCCTCAGACAGGATGAAGAGGTCAATACTCCCCAATGCCATTAGGCTTTACAATTCTACCGCCAGGACTTAAGAACTTTTTAAAGCTATTATTAATGCTTTTTGAGATGGTGATTTAGATGCATATCATATTTTTTTTACTGAGTTAAGTATTGTATGTAATTAGTTTTGCTACAACAAGTGTATGGGACATTGGAAAAAAGTTGAATTTCCCCATGGGGATGAATAAAGTATCTATCTATCTATCTATCTAACTATCTATCTATCAAATAATGTGCAGTACAGGTACAAATAATATGCTGTGCGGGTACAAATAATGTGCAGTGTGGGAAGACAAATAATGTGCAGTGCGGGCACAAATAATGTGCAGTGTGGGTACAAATAATGTGCAGTGTAGGCACAAATGATGTGCAGTGCGGGTGCAAATAATGTGCAGTGTGGGCACAAATAATGTGCAGTACAGGGACAAATACTGTGTAGTCTGTGTACAAATAATGTGTAGTGTGGGTACAAATAATGTGCAGCGTGGGTACAAATAATGTGCAGCATGGGTATAACTAATGTGCAGTGTGGGTAGACAAATAATGTGCAGTGCGGGCACAAATAATATGCAGTGTGGGTACAAATAATGTGCAGTGTGGGTAGACAAATAATTTGCAGTGTGGGTACAAGTAATGTGCAGTGTGGGTATAAATAATGTGCGGTACGGGTACAAACAATGTGCAGTGTAGGTAGACAAATAATTTGCAGTGTGGGTACAAATAATGTGCAGTTTGGGTAGAAATAATGTGCGGTACATGTACAAACAATTTGCAGTGTGGGTACAAATAATATGCCGTACGCGTACAAATAATGTGCAGTGTGGGAACAAATAATGTGCAATGTGGGTATATATATTGTGTAGAGTGCGGAGAATTAATGTGCAGTATGGGTACAAATAATGTGTAG
>NW_027332077.1:84076-178874 GCF_048418815.1 Hemitrygon akajei
TGGAGAGTTTAACATCGGTAGCTGAGCGAAGGGCGCTGAGTAGGCTACGGTCAATTATGGATAACTCTGAACATCCTCTACATAGCACCATCCAGAGACAGAGAAGCAGTTTCAGCGACAGGTTACTATCGATGCAATGCTCCTCAGACAGGATGAAGAGGTCAATACTCCCCAATGCCATTAGGCTTTACAATTCTACCGCCAGGACTTAAGAACTTTTTAAAGCTATTATTAATGCTTTTTGAGATGGTGATTTAGATGCATATCATATTTTTTTTACTGAGTTAAGTATTGTATGTAATTAGTTTTGCTACAACAAGGGTATGGGACATTGGCAAAAGTTGAATTTCCCCATGGGGATGAATAAAGTATCTATCTATCTATCTATCTATCTATCTATCTATCTATCTATCTATCTATCTATCTATCTATCTATCTATCTATCAAATAATGTGCAGTACAGGTACAAATAATATGCTGTGCGGGTACAAATAATGTGCAGTGTGGGAAGACAAATAATGTGCAGTGCGGGCACAAATAATGTGCAGTGTAGGCACAAATAATGTGCAGTGCGGGTGCAAATATTGTGCAGTGTGGGCACAAATAATGTGCAGTACAGGGACAAATACTGTGTAGTCTGTGTACAAATAATGTGTAGTGTGGGTACAAATAATGTGCAGCGTGGGTACAAATAATGTGCAGTGTGGGTATAACTAATGTGCAGTGTGGGTAGACAAATAATGTGCAGTGTAGGTATAAATAATGTGCAATATGGGGTAAAATAATGTGCAGTGTGGGTAGACAAATAATTTGCAGTGTGGGTACAAGTAATGTGCAGTGTGGGTACAAATAATGTGCAGTACGGGTACAAATAATGTGCAGTGTGGGTTGACAAATAATGTGCAGTACGGGTACAAAAAATGTGCAGTGTGGGTAGAAATAATGTGCAGAACTGGTACAAATAATGATCAGTGCGGGCACAAATAATGTGCAGTGTGGGTACACAAATAATGTGCAGTGCGGGCACAAATAATGTGCAGTGCGGATGCAAATAATGTACAGTGTGGGCACAAATAATGTGCAGTACATGGACAAATACTGTGTAGTCTGGGTACAAATAATGTACAGTGTGGATAGACAAATAATGTGCAGAGTGGGTACAAATAATGTGCACTGTAGGCACAAATAATGTGCAGTGCGGGTGCAGATAATGTACAGTGTGGGCACAAATAATGTGCAGTACAGGGACAAATACTGTGTAGTCTGGGTACAAATAATGTGCAGAGTGGGTACAAATAATATGCAGTGTGGGTACAAATAATATGCAGTGTGGGTACAAATAATGTGCAGTATGGGTATAACTAATGTGCAGTGTGGGTATAACTAATGTGCAGTGTGGGTAGACAAACAATGTGCAGTGTGGGTACAAATAAAGTGCAGTACGGGTACAAATAATGTACAGTGTGGGTAGACAAATAATGTGCAGTACAGGTACAAATAATGTGCGGTACGGGTACAAACAATGTACAGTGTAGGTAGACAAATAATGTGCAGTGTGGGTACTAGTAATGTGCAGTTTGGGTAGAAATAATGTGCGGTACGGGTACAAACAATGTGCAGTGTGGGTACAAATAATATGCCGTACGCGTACAAATAATGTGCAGTGTGGGAACAAATAATGTGCAATGTGGGTACAAATAATGTGCCGTAGGAGTACAAATAATGTGTAGTCTGGGTACAAATAATGTGCAATGTGGGTACATATAATGTGCACTGCGGGTACAAATAATGTGCAGTGTGGGTACACAAATAATGTGCAGTGTGGGCACAAATAATGTGCAGTGCGGATGCAAATATTGTACAGTGTGGGCACAAATAATGTGCAGTACATGGACAAATACTGTGTAGTCTGGGTACAAATAATGTACAGTGTGGATAGACAAATAATGTGCAGAGTGGGTACAACTAATGTGCACTGTAGGCACAAATAATGTGCAGAGTGGGTACAAATTATGTGCAGAGTGGGTACAAATAATATGCAGAGTGGGTACAAATAAAATGCAGTGTGGGTACAAATAATGTGCAGTATGGGTATAACTAATGTGCAGTGTGGGTAGATAAATAAAGTGCAGTACGGGTACAAATAATGTACATTGTGAGTAGACAAAAAATGTGCAGTGTGGGTACAAATAATGTGCGGTACGGGTACAAACAATGTGAGGTGTAGGTAGACAAATAATGTGCAGTGTGGGTACAAGTAATGTGCAGTGTGGGTAGAAATAATGTGCGGTACGGGTTCAAACAATGTGCAGTGTGGGTACAAATAATATGCCGTACGCGTACAAATAATGTGCAGTGTGGGAACAAATAATGTGCAATGTGGGTATATATATTGTGTAGAGTGCGGAGAATTAATGTGCAGTACGGGTACAAATAATGTGTAGTGTGGGTAAAATTAATGTGCAGTACGGTTAGAAATAATGTGCAGTGTGGGTACAAATATTGTGCAGTCGGAGTACAAATAATGTGCAGTGTGGGTACAAATAATGTGCCGTACGGGTGCAAATAATGAGCAGTGTGGGAATAAATAATGTGCAATGTGGGTACATATAATGTGTAGAGTGGGGAGAAATAATGTGCAGTCTGGGTATAAATAATGTGCAATACGGGTACAAATAATTTGCAGAGTGGATAGACAAACAATGTGCAAAGTGGGTACAATTAATGTGCTGTACGGGGACAAATACTGTGTAGTCTGGGTACAAATAATGTGCAGTGTGGGTACAAATAATGTGCAGAGTGGGTACAAATAATGTGCAGTGTGGGTACAAATAATGTGCAGAGTGGGTACAAATAAAATGCAGTGTGGGTACAAATAATGTGCAGTGTGGGTACAAATAATGTGCAGTATGGGTGCAAATAATATGCAGTGTGGGTACAAAAATTATGCAGAGTGGGTACAAATAATGTGCAGTATGGGTATAACTAATGTGCAGTGTGGGTAGATAAATAAAGTGCAGTACGGGTACAAATAATGTACATTGTGAGTAGACAAATAATGTGCAGTGTGGGTAGACAAATAATTTGCAGTGTGGGTACAAATAATGTACAGTGTGGGTATAACTAATGTGCAGTGTGGGTATAACTAATGTGCAGTGTGGGTAGACAAACAATGTGCAGTGTGGGTACAAATAATGTACAGTGTGGGTACAAATAATGTGTAGTGTAGGTACAAATAATGTGCGGTACGGGTACAAACAATGTGCGGTGTAGGTAGACAAATAATGTGCAGTGTGGGTACAAGTAATGTGCAGTTTGGGTAGAAATAATGTGCGGTACGGGTACAAACAATGTGCAGTGTGGGTACAAATAATATGCCGTACGCGTACAAATAATGTGCAGTGTGGGAACAAATAATGTGCAATGTGGGTATATATATTGTGTAGAGTGCGGAGAATTAATGTGCAGTATGGGTACAAATAATGTGTAGTGTGGGTAAAATTAATGTGCAGTACGGTTAGAAATAATGTGCAGTGTGGGTACAAATATTGTGCCGTAGGAGTAGAAATAATGTGTAGTGTGGGTACAAATAATGTGCAGTACGGGTGCAAATAATGAGCAGTGTGGGAACAAATAATGTGCAATGTGGGTACATATAATGTGTAGAGTGGGGAGAAATAATGTGCAGAACTGGTACAAATAATGTGCAGTGCGGGTACAAATAATGTGCAGTGTGGGTACACAAATAATGTGCAGTGCGGGCACAAATAATGTGCAGTGCGGATGCAAATATTGTACAGTGTGGGCACAAATAATGTGCAGTACATGGACAAATACTGTGTAGTCTGGGTACAAATAATGTACAGTGTGGATAGACAAATAATGTGCAGAGTGGGTACAAATAATGTGCAATGTAGGCACAAATAATGTGCAGAGTGGGTACAAATAATGTGCAGAGTGGGTACAAATAATGTGCAATGTAGGCACAAATAATGTGCAGAGTGGGTACAAATAATGTGCAGAGTGGGTACAAATAAAATGCAGTGTGGGTACAAATAATGTGCAGTATGGGTATAACTAATGTGCAGTGTGGGTAGATAAATAAAGTGCAGTATGGCTACAAATAATGTACAGTGTGAGTAGACAAATAATGTGCAGTGTGAGTACAAATAATGTGCGGTACGGGTACAAACAATGTGCGGGTGTGGGGACAAATAATGTGTAGAGTGGGGAGAAATAATGTGCAGTCTGGGTATAAATAATGTGCAATACGGGTACAAATAATTTGCAGAGTGGATAGACAAACAATGTGCAAAGTGGGTACAATTAATGTGCTGTACGGGGACAAATACTGTGTAGTCTGGGTACAAATAATGTGTAGTGTGGATAGACAAATAATGTGTAGTGTGGGTACAAATAATGTGCAGAGTGGGTACAAATAAAATGCAGTGTGGTTACAAATAATGTGCAGAGTGGGTACAAATAATATGCAGTGTGGGTACAAAAATTATGCAGAGTGGGTACAAATAAAATGCAGTGTGGGTACAAATAATCTGCAGTATGGGTATAACTAATGTGCAGTGTGGGTACATATAATGTGTAGAGTGGGGAGAAATAATGTGCAGTCTGGGTATAAATAATGTGCAATACGGGTACAAATAATTTGCAGAGTGGATAGACAAACAATGTGCAAAGTGGGTACAATTAATGTGCTGTACGGGGACAAATACTGTGTAGTCTGGGTACAAATAATATGCAGTGTGGGTACAAATAATGTGCAGTACAGGTACAAATAATATGCTGTGTGGATACAAATAATGTGCAGAACGGGTACAAATAATGTGCAGAACGGGCTCTGTCATGGGCAAAGTACTGGAGAGTTTAACATCGGTAGCTGAGCGAAGGGCGCTGAGTAGGCTACGGTCAATTATGGATAACTCTGAACATCCTCTACATAGCACCATCCAGAGACAGAGAAGCAGTTTCAGCGACAGTTTACTATCGATGCAATGCTCCTCAGACAGGATGAAGAGGTCAATACTCCCCAATGCCATTAGGCTTTACAATTCTACCGCCAGGACTTAAGAACTTTTTAAAGCTATTATTAATGCTTTTTGAGATGGTGATTTAGATGCATATCATATTTTTTTTACTGAGTTAAGTATTGTATGTAATTAGTTTTGCTACAACAAGTGTATGGGACATTGGAAAAAAGTTGAATTTCCCCATGGGGATGAATAAAGTATCTATCTATCTATCTATCTAACTATCTATCTATCAAATAATGTGCAGTACAGGTACAAATAATATGCTGTGCGGGTACAAATAATGTGCAGTGTGGGAAGACAAATAATGTGCAGTGCGGGCACAAATAATGTGCAGTGTGGGTACAAATAATGTGCAGTGTAGGCACAAATGATGTGCAGTGCGGGTGCAAATAATGTGCAGTGTAGGCACAAATAATGTGCAGTACAGGGACAAATACTGTGTAGTCTGTGTACAAATAATGTGTAGTGTGGGTACAAATAATGTGCAGCGTGGGTACAAATAATGTGCAGTATGGGTATAACTAATGTGCAGTGTGGGTAGACAAATAATGTGCAGTGCGGGCACAAATAATATGCAGTGTGGGTACAAATAATGTGCAGTGTGGGTAGACAAATAATGTGCAGTGTAGGTATAAATAATGTGCGGTACGGGTACAAACAATGTGCAGTGTAGGTAGACAAATAATTTGCAGTGTGGGTACAAGTAATGTGCAGTTTGGGTAGAAATAATGTGCGGTTCGGGTACAAACAATGTGCAGTGTGGGTACAAATAATATGCCGTACGCGTACAAATAATGTGCAGTGTGGGAACAAATAATGTGCAATGTGGGTATATATATTGTGTAGAGTGCGGAGAATTAATGTGCAGTATGGGTACAAATAATGTGTAGTGTGGGTAAAATTAATGTGCAGTACGGTTAGAAATAATGTGCAGTGTGTGTACAAATATTGTGCCGTAGGAGTACAAATAATGTGTAGTGTGGGTACAAATAATGTGCAGTACGGGTGCAAATAATGAGCAGTGTGGGAACAAATAATGTGCAATGTGGGTACATATAATGTGTAGAGTGGGGAGAAATAATGTGCAGAACTGGTACAAATAATGTGCAGTGCGGGTACAAATAATGTGCAGTGTGGGTACACAAATAATGTGCAGTGCGGGCACAAATAATGTGCAGTGCGGATGCAAATATTGTACAGTGTGGGCACAAATAATGTGCAGTACATGGACAAATACTGTGTAGTCTGGGTACAAATAATGTACAGTGTGGATAGACAAATAATGTGCAGAGTGGGGTACAAATAATGTGCAATGTAGGCACAAATAATGTGCAGAGTGGGTACAAATAATGTGCAGAGTGGGTACAAATAAAATGCAGTGTGGGTACAAATAATGTGCAGTATGGGTATAACTAATGTGCAGTGTGGGTAGATAAATAAAGTGCAGTACGGCTACAAATAATGTACAGTGTGAGTAGACAAATAATGTGCAGTGTGAGTACAAATAATGTGCGGTACGGGTACAAACAATGTGCGGTGTAGGTAGACAAATGATGTGCAGTGTGGGTACAAGTAATATGCAGTGTGGGTACAAAAATTATGCAGAGTGGGTACAAATAAAATGCAGTGTGGGTACAAATAATGTGCAGTATGGGTATAACTAATGAGCAGTGTGGGTACATATAATGTGTAGAGTGGGGAGAAATAATGTGCAGTCTGGGTATAAATAATGTGCAATACGGGTACAAATAATTTGCAGAGTGGATAGACAAACAATGTGCAAAGTGGGTACAATTAATGTGCTGTACGGGGACAAATACTGTGTAGTCTGGGTACAAATAATGTGTAGTGTGGGTACAAATAATGTGCAGAGTGGGTACAAATAAAATGCAGTGTGGTTACAAATAATGTGCAGAGTGGGTACAAATAATATGCAGTGTGGGTACAAAAATTATGCAGAGTGGGTACAAATAAAATGCAGTGTGGGTACAAATAATGTGCAGTATGGGTATAACTAATGTGCAGTGTGGGTACATATAATGTGTAGAGTGGGGAGAAATAATGTGCAGTCTGGGTATAAATAATGTGCAATACGGGTACAAATAATTTGCAGAGTGGATAGACAAACAATGTGCAAAGTGGGTACAATTAATGTGCTGTACGGGGACAAATACTGTGTAGTCTGGGTACAAATAATGTGCAGTGTGGGTACAAATAATGTGCAGTACAGGTACAAATAATATGCTGTGTGGATACAAATAATGTGCAGAACGGGTACAAATAATGTGCAGAACGGGCTCTGTCATGGGCAAAGTACTGGAGAGTTTAACATCGGTAGCTGAGCGAAGGGCGCTGAGTAGGCTACGGTCAATTATGGATAACTCTGAACATCCTCTACATAGCACCATCCAGAGACAGAGAAGCAGTTTCAGCGACAGGTTACTATCGATGCAATGCTCCTCAGACAGGATGAAGAGGTCAATACTCCCCAATGCCATTAGGCTTTACAATTCTACCGCCAGGACTTAAGAACTTTTTAAAGCTATTATTAATGCTTTTTGAGATGGTGATTTAGATGCATATCATATTTTTTTTACTGAGTTAAGTATTGTATGTAATTAGTTTTGCTACAACAAGGGTATGGGACATTGGAAAAAAGTTGAATTTCCCCATGGGGATGAATAAAGTATCTATCTATCTATCTATCTATCTATCTATCTATCTATCTATCTATCAAATAATGTGCAGTACAGGTACAAATAATATGCTGTGCGGGTACAAATAATGTGCAGTGTGGGAAGACAAATAATGTGCAGTGCGGGCACAAATAATGTGCAGTGTAGGCACAAATAATGTGCAGTGCGGGTGCAAATAATGTGCAGTGTGGGCACAAATAATGTGCAGTACAGGGACAAATACTGTGTAGTCTGTGTACAAATAATGTGTAGTGTGGGTACAAATAATGTGCAGCGTGGGTACAAATAATGTGCAGTATGGGTATAACTAATGTGCAGTGTGGGTAGACAAATAATGTGCAGTGTAGGTATAAATAATGTGCAATATGGGGTAAAATAATGTGCAGTGTGGGTAGACAAATAATTTGCAGTGTGGGTACAAGTAATGTGCAGTGTGGGTACAAATAATGTGCAGTACGGGTACAAATAATGTGCAGTGTGGGTTGACAAATAATGTGCAGTACGGGTACAAAAAATGTGCAGTGTGGGTAGAAATAATGTGCAGAACTGGTACAAATAATGATCAGTGCGGGCACAAATAATGTGCAGTGTGGGTACACAAATAATGTGCAGTGCGGGCACAAATAATGTGCAGTGCGGATGCAAATAATGTACAGTGTGGGCACAAATAATGTGCAGTACATGGACAAATACTGTGTAGTCTGGGTACAAATAATGTACAGTGTGGATAGACAAATAATGTGCAGAGTGGGTACAAATAATGTGCACTGTAGGCACAAATAATGTGCAGTGCGGGTGCAGATAATGTACAGTGTGGGCACAAATAATGTGCAGTACAGGGACAAACACTGTGTAGTCTGGGTACAAATAATGTGCAGAGTGGGTACAAATAATATGCAGTGTGGGTACAAATAATATGCAGTGTGGGTACAAATAATGTGCAGTATGGGTATAACTAATGTGAAGTGTGGGTATAACTAATGTGCAGTGTGGGTAGAGAAACAATGTGCAGTGTGGGTACAAATAAAGTGCAGTACGGGTACAAATAATGTACAGTGTGGGTAGACAAATAATGTGCAGTACAGGTACAAATAATGTGCGGTAAGGGTACAAACAATGTACAGTGTAGGTAGACAAATAATGTGCAGTGTGGGTACTAGTAATGTGCAGTTTGGGTAGAAATAATGTGCGGTACGGGTACAAACAATGTGCAGTGTGGGTACAAATAATATGCCGTACGCGTACAAATAATGTGCAGTGTGGGAACAAATAATGTGCAATGTGGGTACAAATAATGTGCCGTAGGAGTACAAATAATGTGTAGTCTGGGTACAAATAATGTGCAATGTGGGTACATATAATGTGCAGTGTGGGTACAAATAATGTGCAGTGTGGGTACAAATAATGTGCAGTGTGGGTACACAAATAATGTGCAGTGTGGGCACAAATAATGTGCAGTGTGGGTACAAATAATGTGCAGTGTGGGTACACAAATAATGTGCAGTGTGGGCACAAATAATGTGCAGTGCGGATGCAAATATTGTACAGTGTGGGCACAAATAATGTGCAGTACATGGACAAATACTTAGTAGTCTGGGTACAAATAATGTACAGTGTGGATAGACAAATAATGTGCAGAGTGGGTACAACTAATTTGCACTGTAGGCACAAATAATGTGCAGAGTGGGTACAAATTATGTGCAGAGTGGGTACAAATAATATGCAGAGTGGGTACAAATAAAATGCAGTGTGGGTACAAATAATGTGCAGTATGGGTATAACTAATGTGCAGTGTGGGTAGATAAATAAAGTGCAGTACGGGTACAAATAATGTACATTGTGAGTAGACAAATAATGTGCAGTGTGGGTACAAATAATGTGCGGTACGGGTACAAACAATGTGAGGTGTAGGTAGACAAATAATGTGCAGTGTGGGTACAAGTAATGTGCAGTGTGGGTAGAAATAATGTGCGGTACGGGTTCAAACAATGTGCAGTGTGGGTACAAATAATATGCCGTACGCGTACAAATAATGTGCAGTGTGGGAACAAATAATGTGCAATGTGGGTATATATATTGTGTAGAGTGCGGAGAATTAATGTGCAGTACGGGTACAAATAATGTGTAGTGTGGGTAAAATTAATGTGCAGTACGGTTAGAAATAATGTGCAGTGTGGGTACAAATATTGTGCAGTCGGAGTACAAATAATGTGTAGTGTGGGTACAAATAATGTGCCGTACGGGTGCAAATAATGAGCAGTGTGGGAATAAATAATGTGCAATGTGGGTACATATAATGTGTAGAGTGGGGAGAAATAATGTGCAGTCTGGGTATAAATAATGTGCAATACGGGTACAAATAATTTGCAGAGTGGATAGACAAACAATGTGCAAAGTGGGTACAATTAATGTGCTGTACGGGGACAAATACTGTGTAGTCTGGGTACAAATAATGTGCAGTGTGGGTACAAATAATGTGCAGAGTGGGTACAAATAATGTGCAGTGTGGGTACAAATAATGTGCAGAGTGGGTACAAATAAAATGCAGTGTGGGTACAAATAATGTGCAGTGTGGGTACAAATAATGTGCAGTATGGGTGCAAATAATATGCAGTGTGGGTACAAAAATTATGCAGAGTGGGTACAAATAATGTGCAGTATGGGTATAACTAATGTGCAGTGTGGGTAGATAAATAAAGTGCAGTACGGGTACAAATAATGTACATTGTGAGTAGACAAATAATGTGTAGTGTGGGTAGACAAATAATTTGCAGTGTGGGTACAAGTAATGTGCAGTGTGGGTACAAATAATGTGCAGTACGGGACCAAATAATGTGCAGTACGGGTACAAAAAATGTGCAGTGTGGGTACAAATAAAGTGCAGTGTGGGTACACAAATAATGTGCAGTGCGGGTACACAAATAATGTGCAGTGCGGGCACAAATAATGTGCAGTGTGGGTACACAAATAATGTGCAGTGCGGATGCAAATAATGTACAGTGTGGGCACAAATAATGTGCAGTACATGGACAAATACTGTGTAGTCTGGGTACAAATAATGTACAGTGTGGATAGACAAATAATGTGCAGAGTGGGTACAAATAATGTGCACTGTAGGCACAAATAATGTGCAGTGCGGGTGCAGATAATGTACAGTGTGGGCACAAATAATGTGCAGTACAGGGACAAATACTGTGTAGTCTGGGTACAAATAATGTGCAGAGTGGGTACAAATAATATGCAGTGTGGGTACAAATAATATGCAGTGTGGGTACAAATAATGTGCAGTATGGGTATAACTAATGTGCAGTGTGGGTATAACTAATGTGCAGTGTGGGTAGACAAACAATGTGCAGTGTGGGTACAAATAAAGTGCAGTACGGGTACAAATAATGTACAGTGTGGGTAGACAAATAATGTGCAGTACAGGTACAAATAATGTGCGGTACGGGTACAAACAATGTGCAGTGTAGGTAGACAAATAATGTGCAGTGTGGGTACTAGTAATGTGCAGTTTGGGTAGAAATAATGTGCGGTACGGGTACAAACAATGTACAGTGTGGGAACAAATAATGTGCAATGTGGGTACAAATAATGTGCCGTAGGAGTACAAATAATGTGTAGTCTGGGTACAAATAATGTGCAATGTGGGTACATATAATGTGCAGTGCGGGTACAAATAATGTGCAGTGTGGGTACACAAATAATGTGCAGTGTGGGCACAAATAATGTGCAGTGCGGATGCAAATATTGTACAGTGTGGGCACAAATAATGTGCAGTACATGGACAAATACTGTGTAGTCTGGGTACAAATAATGTACAGTGTGGATAGACAAATAATGTGCAGAGTGGGTACAACTAATGTGCACTGTAGGCACAAATAATGTGCAGAGTGGGTACAAATTATGTGCAGAGTGGGTACAAATAATATGCAGAGTGGGTACAAATAAAATGCAGTGTGGGTACAAATAATGTGCAGTATGGGTATAACTAATGTGCAGTGTGGGTAGATAAATAAAGTGCAGTACGGGTACAAATAATGTACATTGTGAGTAGACAAATAATGTGCAGTGTGGGTAGAAATAATGTGCGGTACGGGTTCAAACAATGTGCAGTGTGGGTACAAATAATATGCCGTACGCGTACAAATAATGTGCAGTGTGGGAACAAATAATGTGCAATGTGGGTATATATATTGTGTAGAGTGCGGAGAATTAATGTGCAGTACGGGTACAAATAATGTGTAGTGTGGGTAAAATTAATGTGCAGTACGGTTAGAAATAATGTGCAGTGTGGGTACAAATATTGTGCAGTCGGAGTACAAATAATGTGTAGTGTGGGTACAAATAATGTGCCGTACGGGTGCAAATAATGAGCAGTGTGGGAATAAATAATGTGCAATGTGGGTACATATAATGTGTAGAGTGGGGAGAAATAATGTGCAGTCTGGGTATAAATAATGTGCAATACGGGTACAAATAATTTGCAGAGTGGATAGACAAACAATGTGCAAAGTGGGTACAATTAATGTGCTGTACGGGGACAAATACTGTGTAGTCTGGGTACAAATAATGTGCAGTGTGGGTACAAATAATGTGCAGAGTGGGTACAAATAATGTGCAGTGTGGGTACAAATAATGTGCAGAGTGGGTACAAATAAAATGCAGTGTGGGTACAAATAATGTGCAGTGTGGGTACAAATAATGTGCAGTATGGGTGCAAATAATATGCAGTGTGGGTACAAAAATTATGCAGAGTGGGTACAAATAATGTGCAGTATGGGTATAACTAATGTGCAGTGTGGGTAGATAAATAAAGTGCAGTACGGGTACAAATAATGTACATTGTGAGTAGACAAATAATGTGCAGTGTGGGTAGACAAATAATTTGCAGTGTGGGTACAAGTAATGTGCAGTGTGGGTACAAATAATGTGCAGTATGGGTATAACTAATGTGCAGTGTGGGTATAACTAATGTGCAGTGTGGGTAGACAAACAATGTGCAGTGTGGGTACAAATAATGTACAGTGTGGGTACAAATAATGAGTAGTGTAGGTACAAATAATGTGCGGTACGGGTACAAACAATGTGCGGTGTAGGTAGACAAATAATGTGCAGTGTGGGTACAAGTAATGTGCAGTTTGGGTAGAAATAATGTGCGGTACGGGTACAAACAATGTGCAGTGTGGGTACAAATAATATGCCGTACGCGTACAAATAATGTGCAGTGTGGGACAAATAATGTGCAATGTGGGTATATATATTGTGTAGAGTGCGGAGAATTAATGTGCAGTATGGGTACAAATAATGTGTAGTGTGGGTAAAATTAATGTGCAGTACGGTTAGAAATAATGTGCAGTGTGGGTACAAATATTGTGCCGTAGGAGTACAAATAATGTGTAGTGTGGGTACAAATAATGTGCAGTACGGGTGCAAATAATGAGCAGTGTGGGAACAAATAATGTGCAATGTGGGTACATATAATGTGTAGAGTGGGGAGAAATAATGTGCAGAACTGGTACAAATAATGTGCTGTGCGGGTACAAATAATGTGCAGTGTGGGTACACAAATAATGTGCAGTGCGGGCACAAATAATGTGCAGTGCGGATGCAAATATTGTACAGTGTGGGCACAAATAATGTGCAGTACATGGACAAATACTGTGTAGTCTGGGTACAAATAATGTAGTGTGTGGATAGACAAATAATGTGCAGAGTGGGTACAAATAATGTGCAATGTAGGCACAAATAATGTGCAGAGTGGGTACAAATAATGTGCAGAGTGGGTACAAATAATGTGCAATGTAGGCACAAATAATGTGCAGAGTGGGTACAAATAATGTGCAGAGTGGGTACAAATAAAATGCAGTGTGGGTACAAATAATGTGCAGTATGGGTATAACTAATGTGCAGTGTGGGTAGATAAATAAAGTGCAGTACGGCTACAAATAATGTACAGTGTGAGTAGACAAATAATGTGAAGTGTGAGTACAAATAATGTGCGGTACGGGTACAAACAATGTGCGGTGTGGGAACAAATAATGTGTAGAGTGGGGAGAAATAATGTGCAGTCTGGGTATAAATAATGTGCAATACGGGTACAAATAATTTGCAGAGTGGATAGACAAACAATGTGCAAAGTGGGTACAATTAATGTGCTGTACGGGGACAAATACTGTGTAGTCTGGGTACAAATAATGTGTAGTGTGGGTACAAATAATGTGCAGAGTGGGTACAAATAAAATGCAGTGTGGTTACAAATAATGTGCAGAGTGGGTACAAATAATATGCAGTGTGGGTACAAAAATTATGCAGAGTGGGTACAAATAAAATGCAGTGTGGGTACAAATAATGTGCAGTATGGGTATAACTAATGTGCAGTGTGGGTACATATAATGTGTAGAGTGGGGAGAAATAATGTGCAGTCTGGGTATAAATAATGTGCAATACGGGTACAAATAATTTGCAGAGTGGATAGACAAACAATGTGCAAAGTGGGTACAATTAATGTGCTGTACGGGTACAAATAATATGCAGTGTGGGTACAAATAATGTGCAGTACAGGTACAAATAATATGCTGTGTGGATACAAATAATGTGCAGAACGGGTACAAATAATGTGCAGAACGGGCTCTGTCATGGGCAAAGTACTGGAGAGTTTAACATCGGTAGCTGAGCGAAGGGCGCTGAGTAGGCTACGGTCAATTATGGATAACTCTGAACATCCTCTACATAGCACCATCCAGAGACAGAGAAGCAGTTTCAGCGACAGGTTACTATCGATGCAATGCTCCTCAGACAGGATGAAGAGGTCAATACTCCCCAATGCCATTAGGCTTTACAATTCTACCGCCACGACTTAAGAACTTTTTAAAGCTATTATTAATGCTTTTTGAGATGGTGATTTAGATGCATATCATATTTTTTTTACTGAGTTAAGTATTGTATGTAATTAGTTATGCTACAACAAGTGTATGGGACATTGGAAAAAAGTTGAATTTCCCCATGGGGATGAATAAAGTATCTATCTATCTATCTATCTAACTATCTATCTATCAAATAATGTGCAGTACAGGTACAAATAATATGCTGTGCGGGTACAAATAATGTGCAGTGTGGGAAGACAAATAATGTGCAGTGCGGGCACAAATAATGTGCAGTGTGGGTACAAATAATGTGCACTGTAGGCACAAATGATGTGCAGTGCGGGTGCAAATAATGTGCAGTGTAGGCACAAATAATGTGCAGTACAGGGACAAATACTGTGTAGTCTGTGTACAAATAATGTGTAGTGTGGGTACAAATAATGTGCAGCGTGGGTACAAATAATGTGCAGTATGGGTATAACTAATGTGCAGTGTGGGTAGACAAATAATGTGCAGTGCGGGCACAAATAATATGCAGTGTGGGTACAAATAATGTGCAGTGTGGGTAGACAAATAATGTGCAGTGTAGGTATAAATAATGTGCGGTACGGGTACAAACAATGTGCAGTGTAGGTAGACAAATAATTTGCAGTGTGGGTACAAGTAATGTGCAGTTTGGGTAGAAATAATGTGCGGTTCGGGTACAAACAATGTGCAGTGTGGGTACAAATAATATGCCGTACGCGTACAAATAATGTGCAGTGTGGGAACAAATAATGTGCAATGTGGGTATATATATTGTGTAGAGTGTGGAGAATTAATGTGCAGTATGGGTACAAATAATGTGTAGTGTGGGTAAAATTAATGTGCAGTATGGTTAGAAATAATGTGCAGTGTGTGTACAAATATTGTGCCGTAGGAGTACAAATAATGTGTAGTGTGGGTACAAATAATGTGCAGTACGGGTGCAAATAATGAGCAGTGTGGGAACAAATAATGTGCAATGTGGGTACATATAATGTGTAGAGTGGGGAGAAATAATGTGCAGAACTGGTACAAATAATGTGCAGTGCGGGTACAAATAATGTGCAGTGTGGGTACACAAATAATGTGCAGTGCGGGCACAAATAATGTGCAGTGCGGATGCAAATATTGTACAGTGTGGGCACAAATAATGTGCAGTACATGGACAAATACTGTGTAGTCTGGGTACAAATAATGTACAGTGTGGATAGACAAATAATGTGCAGAGTGGGTACAAATAATGTGCAATGTAGGCACAAATAATGTGCAGAGTGGGTACAAATAATGTGCAGAGTGGGTACAAATAAAATGCAGTGTGGGTACAAATAATGTGCAGTATGGGTATAACTAATGTGCAGTGTGGGTAGATAAATAAAGTGCAGTACGGCTACAAATAATGTACAGTGTGAGTAGACAAATAATGTGCAATGTGGGTACATATAATGTGCAGTGCGGGTACAAATAATGTGCAGTGTGGGTACACAAATAATGTGCAGTGTGGGCACAAATAATGTGCAGTGCGGATGCAAATATTGTACAGTGTGGGCACAAATAATGTGCAGTACATGGACAAATACTGTGTAGTCTGGGTACAAATAATGTACAGTGTGGATAGACAAATAATGTGCAGAGTGGGTACAACTAATGTGCACTGTAGGCACAAATAATGTGCAGAGTGGGTACAAATTATGTGCAGAGTGGGTACAAATAATATGCAGAGTGGGTACAAATAAAATGCAGTGTGGGTACAAATAATGTGCAGTATGGGTATAACTAATGTGCAGTGTGGGTAGATAAATAAAGTGCAGTACGGGTACAAATAATGTACATTGTGAGTAGACAAATAATGTGCAGTGTGGGTAGAAATAATGTGCGGTACGGGTTCAAACAATGTGCAGTGTGGGTACAAATAATATGCCGTACGCGTACAAATAATGTGCAGTGTGGGAACAAATAATGTGCAATGTGGGTATATATATTGTGTAGAGTGCGGAGAATTAATGTGCAGTACGGGTACAAATAATGTGTAGTGTGGGTAAAATTAATGTGCAGTACGGTTAGAAATAATGTGCAGTGTGGGTACAAATATTGTGCAGTCGGAGTACAAATAATGTGTAGTGTGGGTACAAATAATGTGCCGTACGGGTGCAAATAATGAGCAGTGTGGGAATAAATAATGTGCAATGTGGGTACATATAATGTGTAGAGTGGGGAGAAATAATGTGCAGTCTGGGTATAAATAATGTGCAATACGGGTACAAATAATTTGCAGAGTGGATAGACAAACAATGTGCAAAGTGGGTACAATTAATGTGCTGTACGGGGACAAATACTGTGTAGTCTGGGTACAAATAATGTGCAGTGTGGGTACAAATAATGTGCAGAGTGGGTACAAATAATGTGCAGTGTGGGTACAAATAATGTGCAGAGTGGGTACAAATAAAATGCAGTGTGGGTACAAATAATGTGCAGTGTGGGTACAAATAATGTGCAGTATGGGTGCAAATAATATGCAGTGTGGGTACAAAAATTATGCAGAGTGGGTACAAATAATGTGCAGTATGGGTATAACTAATGTGCAGTGTGGGTAGATAAATAAAGTGCAGTACGGGTACAAATAATGTACATTGTGAGTAGACAAATAATGTGCAGTGTGGGTAGACAAATAATTTGCAGTGTGGGTACAAGTAATGTGCAGTGTGGGTACAAATAATGTGCAGTATGGGTATAACTAATGTGCAGTGTGGGTATAACTAATGTGCAGTGTGGGTAGACAAACAATGTGCAGTGTGGGTACAAATAATGTACAGTGTGGGTACAAATAATGTGTAGTGTAGGTACAAATAATGTGCGGTACGGGTACAAACAATGTGCGGTGTAGGTAGACAAATAATGTGCAGTGTGGGTACAAGTAATGTGCAGTTTGGGTAGAAATAATGTGCGGTACGGGTACAAACAATGTGCAGTGTGGGTACAAATAATATGCCGTACGCGTACAAATAATGTGCAGTGTGGGAACAAATAATGTGCAATGTGGGTATATATATTGTGTAGAGTGCGGAGAATTAATGTGCAGTATGGGTACAAATAATGTGTAGTGTGGGTAAAATTAATGTGCAGTACGGTTAGAAATAATGTGCAGTGTGGGTACAAATATTGTGCCGTAGGAGTACAAATAATGTGTAGTGTGGGTACAAATAATGTGCAGTACGGGTGCAAATAATGAGCAGTGTGGGAACAAATAATGTGCAATGTGGGTACATATAATGTGTAGAGTGGGGAGAAATAATGTGCAGAACTGGTACAAATAATGTGCTGTGCGGGTACAAATAATGTGCAGTGTGGGTACACAAATAATGTGCAGTGCGGGCACAAATAATGTGCAGTGCGGATGCAAATATTGTACAGTGTGGGCACAAATAATGTGCAGTACATGGACAAATACTGTGTAGTCTGGGTACAAATAATGTAGTGTGTGGATAGACAAATAATGTGCAGAGTGGGTACAAATAATGTGCAATGTAGGCACAAATAATGTGCAGAGTGGGAACAAATAATGTGCAATGTGGGTATATATATTGTGTAGAGTGCGGAGAATTAATGTGCAGTATGGGTACAAATAATGTGTAGTGTGGGTAAAATTAATGTGCAGTACGGTTAGAAATAATGTGCAGTGTGGGTACAAATATTGTGCCGTAGGAGTACAAATAATGTGTAGTGTGGGTACAAATAATGTGCAGTACGGGTGCAAATAATGAGCAGTGTGGGAACAAATAATGTGCAATGTGGGTACATATAATGTGTAGAGTGGGGAGAAATAATGTGCAGAACTGGTACAAATAATGTGCTGTGCGGGTACAAATAATGTGCAGTGTGGGTACACAAATAATGTGCAGTGCGGGCACAAATAATGTGCAGTGCGGATGCAAATATTGTACAGTGTGGGCACAAATAATGTGCAGTACATGGACAAATACTGTGTAGTCTGGGTACAAATAATGTAGTGTGTGGATAGACAAATAATGTGCAGAGTGGGTACAAATAATGTGCAATGTAGGCACAAATAATGTGCAGAGTGGGTACAAATAATGTGCAGAGTGGGTACAAATAATGTGCAATGTAGGCACAAATAATGTGCAGAGTGGGTACAAATAATGTGCAGAGTGGGTACAAATAAAATGCAGTGTGGGTACAAATAATGTGCAGTATGGGTATAACTAATGTGCAGTGTGGGTAGATAAATAAAGTGCAGTACGGCTACAAATAATGTACAGTGTGAGTAGACAAATAATGTGCAGTGTGAGTACAAATAATGTGCGGTACGGGTACAAACAATGTGCGGTGTGGGAACAAATAATGTGTAGAGTGGGGAGAAATAATGTGCAGTCTGGGTATAAATAATGTGCAATACGGGTACAAATAATTTGCAGAGTGGATAGACAAACAATGTGCAAAGTGGGTACAATTAATGTGCTGTACGGGGACAAATACTGTGTAGTCTGGGTACAAATAATGTGTAGTGTGGGTACAAATAATGTGCAGAGTGGGTACAAATAAAATGCAGTGTGGTTACAAATAATGTGCAGAGTGGGTACAAATAATATGCAGTGTGGGTACAAAAATTATGCAGAGTGGGTACAAATAAAATGCAGTGTGGGTACAAATAATGTGCAGTATGGGTATAACTAATGTGCAGTGTGGGTACATATAATGTGTAGAGTGGGGAGAAATAATGTGCAGTCTGGGTATAAATAATGTGCAATACGGGTACAAATAATTTGCAGAGTGGATAGACAAACAATGTGCAAAGTGGGTACAATTAATGTGCTGTACGGGTACAAATAATATGCAGTGTGGGTACAAATAATGTGCAGTACAGGTACAAATAATATGCTGTGTGGATACAAATAATGTGCAGAACGGGTACAAATAATGTGCAGAACGGGCTCTGTCATGGGCAAAGTACTGGAGAGTTTAACATCGGTAGCTGAGCGAAGGGCGCTGAGTAGGCTACGGTCAATTATGGATAACTCTGAACATCCTCTACATAGCACCATCCAGAGACAGAGAAGCAGTTTCAGCGACAGGTTACTATCGATGCAATGCTCCTCAGACAGGATGAAGAGGTCAATACTCCCCAATGCCATTAGGCTTTACAATTCTACCGCCAGGACTTAAGAACTTTTTAAAGCTATTATTAATGCTTTTTGAGATGGTGATTTAGATGCATATCATATTTTTTTTACTGAGTTAAGTATTGTATGTAATTAGTTATGCTACAACAAGTGTATGGGACATTGGAAAAAAGTTGAATTTCCCCATGGGGATGAATAAAGTATCTATCTATCTATCTATCTAACTATCTATCTATCAAATAATGTGCAGTACAGGTACAAATAATATGCTGTGCGGGTACAAATAATGTGCAGTGTGGGAAGACAAATAATGTGCAGTGCGGGCACAAATAATGTGCAGTGTGGGTACAAATAATGTGCACTGTAGGCACAAATGATGTGCAGTGCGGGTGCAAATAATGTGCAGTGTAGGCACAAATAATGTGCAGTACAGGGACAAATACTGTGTAGTCTGTGTACAAATAATGTGTAGTGTGGGTACAAATAATGTGCAGCGTGGGTACAAATAATGTGCAGTATGGGTATAACTAATGTGCAGTGTGGGTAGACAAATAATGTGCAGTGCGGGCACAAATAATATGCAGTGTGGGTACAAATAATGTGCAGTGTGGGTAGACAAATAATGTGCAGTGTAGGTATAAATAATGTGCGGTACGGGTACAAACAATGTGCAGTGTAGGTAGACAAATAATTTGCAGTGTGGGTACAAGTAATGTGCA
The DNA here is from genome assembly GCF_048418815.1 of Hemitrygon akajei. Lineage (NCBI taxonomy): Eukaryota > Metazoa > Chordata > Chondrichthyes > Myliobatiformes > Dasyatidae > Hemitrygon > Hemitrygon akajei. Next base: position 104,565 of record NW_027332077.1, read on the forward strand.
GTTTGGGTAGAAATAATGTGCGGTTCGGGTACAAACAATGTGCAGTGTGGGTACAAATAATATGCCGTACGCGTACAAATAATGTGCAGTGTGGGAACAAATAATGTGCAATGTGGGTATATATATTGTGTAGAGTGCGGAGAATTAATGTGCAGTATGGGTACAAATAATGTGTAGTGTGGGTAAAATTAATGTGCAGTACGGTTAGAAATAATGTGCAGTGTGTGTACAAATATTGTGCCGTAGGAGTACAAATAATGTGTAGTGTGGGTACAAATAATGTGCAGTACGGGTGCAAATAATGAGCAGTGTGGGAACAAATAATGTGCAATGTGGGTACATATAATGTGTAGAGTGGGGAGAAATAATGTGCAGAACTGGTACAAATAATGTGCAGTGCGGGTACAAATAATGTGCAGTGTGGGTACACAAATAATGTGCAGTGCGGGCACAAATAATGTGCAGTGCGGATGCAAATATTGTACAGTGTGGGCACAAATAATGTGCAGTACATGGACAAATACTGTGTAGTCTGGGTACAAATAATGTACAGTGTGGATAGACAAATAATGTGCAGAGTGGGTACAAATAATGTGCAATGTAGGCACAAATAATGTGCAGAGTGGGTACAAATAATGTGCAGAGTGGGTACAAATAAAATGCAGTGTGGGTACAAATAATGTGCAGTATGGGTATAACTAATGTGCAGTGTGGGTAGATAAATAAAGTGCAGTACGGCTACAAATAATGTACAGTGTGAGTAGACAAATAATGTGCAGTGTGAGTACAAATAATGTGCGGTACGGGTACAAACAATGTGCGGTGTAGGTAGACAAATGATGTGCAGTGTGGGTACAAGTAATATGCAGTGTGGGTACAAAAATTATGCAGAGTGGGTACAAATAAAATGCAGTGTGGGTACAAATAATGTGCAGTATGGGTATAACTAATGAGCAGTGTGGGTACATATAATGTGTAGAGTGGGGAGAAATAATGTGCAGTCTGGGTATAAATAATGTGCAATACGGGTACAAATAATTTGCAGAGTGGATAGACAAACAATGTGCAAAGTGGGTACAATTAATGTGCTGTACGGGGACAAATACTGTGTAGTCTGGGTACAAATAATGTGTAGTGTGGGTACAAATAATGTGCAGAGTGGGTACAAATAAAATGCAGTGTGGTTACAAATAATGTGCAGAGTGGGTACAAATAATATGCAGTGTGGGTACAAAAATTATGCAGAGTGGGTACAAATAAAATGCAGTGTGGGTACAAATAATGTGCAGTATGGGTATACTAATGTGCAGTGTGGGTACATATAATGTGTAGAGTGGGGAGAAATAATGTGCAGTCTGGGTATAAATAATGTGCAATACGGGTACAAATAATTTGCAGAGTGGATAGACAAACAATGTGCAAAGTGGGTACAATTAATGTGCTGTACGGGGACAAATACTGTGTAGTCTGGGTACAAATAATGTGCAGTGTGGGTACAAATAATGTGCAGAGTGGGTACAAATAATGTGCAGAACGGGCTCTGTCATGGGCAAAGTACTGGAGAGTTTAACATCGGTAGCTGAGCGAAGGGCGCTGAGTAGGCTACGGTCAATTATGGATAACTCTGAACATCCTCTACATAGCACCATCCAGAGACAGAGAAGCAGTTTCAGCGACAGGTTACTATCGATGCAATGCTCCTCAGACAGGATGAAGAGGTCAATACTCCCCAATGCCATTAGGCTTTACAATTCTACCGCCAGGACTTAAGAACTTTTTAAAGCTATTATTAATGCTTTTTGAGATGGTGATTTAGATGCATATCATATTTTTTTTACTGAGTTAAGTATTGTATGTAATTAGTTTTGCTACAACAAGGGTATGGGACATTGGAAAAAAGTTGAATTTCCCCATGGGGATGAATAAAGTATCTATCTATCTATCTATCTATCTATCTATCTATCTATCTATCTATCTATCTATCTATCTATCTATCTATCTATCAAATAATGTGCAGTACAGGTACAAATAATATGCTGTGCGGGTACAAATAATGTGCAGTGTGGGAAGACAAATAATGTGCAGTGCGGGCACAAATAATGTGCAGTGTAGGCACAAATAATGTGCAGTGCGGGTGCAAATAATGTGCAGTGTGGGCACAAATAATGTGCAGTACAGGGACAAATACTGTGTAGTCTGTGTACAAATAATGTGTAGTGTGGGTACAAATAATGTGCAGCGTGGGTACAAATAATGTGCAGTATGGGTATAACTAATGTGCAGTGTGGGTAGACAAATAATGTGCAGTGTAGGTATAAATAATGTGCAATATGGGGTAAAATAATGTGCAGTGTGGGTAGACAAATAATTTGCAGTGTGGGTACAAGTAATGTGCAGTGTGGGTACAAATAATGTGCAGTACGGGTACAAATAATGTGCAGTGTGGGTTGACAAATAATGTGCAGTACGGGTACAAAAAATGTGCAGTGTGGGTAGAAATAATGTGCAGAACTGGTACAAATAATGATCAGTGCGGGCACAAATAATGTGCAGTGTGGGTACACAAATAATGTGCAGTGCGGGCACAAATAATGTGCAGTGCGGATGCAAATAATGTACAGTGTGGGCACAAATAATGTGCAGTACATGGACAAATACTGTGTAGTCTGGGTACAAATAATGTACAGTGTGGATAGACAAATAATGTGCAGAGTGGGTACAAATAATGTGCACTGTAGGCACAAATAATGTGCAGTGCGGGTGCAGATAATGTACAGTGTGGGCACAAATAATGTGCAGTACAGGGACAAATACTGTGTAGTCTGGGTACAAATAATGTGCAGAGTGGATACAAATAATATGCAGTGTGGGTACAAATAATATGCAGTGTGGGTACAAATAATGTGCAGTATGGGTATAACTAATGTGCAGTGTGGGTATAACTAATGTGCAGTGTGGGTAGACAAACAATGTGCAGTGTGGGTACAAATAAAGTGCAGTACGGGTACAAATAATGTACAGTGTGGGTAGACAAATAATGTGCAGTACAGGTACAAATAATGTGCGGTACGGGTACATACAATGTACAGTGTAGGTAGACAAATAATGTGCAGTGTGGGTACTAGTAATGTGCAGTTTGGGTAGAAATAATGTGCGGTACGGGTACAAACAATGTGCAGTGTGGGTACAAATAATATGCCGTACGCGTACAAATAATGTGCAGTGTGGGAACAAATAATGTGCAATGTGGGTACAAATAATGTGCCGTAGGAGTACAAATAATGTGTAGTCTGGGTACAAATAATGTGCAATGTGGGTACATATAATGTGCACTGCGGGTACAAATAATGTGCAGTGTGGGTACACAAATAATGTGCAGTGTGGGCACAAATAATGTGCAGTGCGGATGCAAATATTGTACAGTGTGGGCACAAATAATGTGCAGTACATGGACAAATACTGTGTAGTCTGGGTACAAATAATGTACAGTGTGGATAGACAAATAATGTGCAGAGTGGGTACAACTAATGTGCACTGTAGGCACAAATAATGTGCAGAGTGGGTACAAATTATGTGCAGAGTGGGTACAAATAATATGCAGAGTGGGTACAAATAAAATGCAGTGTGGGTACAAATAATGTGCAGTATGGGTATAACTAATGTGCAGTGTGGGTAGATAAATAAAGTGCAGTACGGGTACAAATAATGTACATTGTGAGTAGACAAATAATGTGCAGTGTGGGTACAAATAATGTGCGGTACGGGTACAAACAATGTGAGGTGTAGGTAGACAAATAATGTGCAATGTGGGTACAAGTAATGTGCAGTGTGGGTAGAAATAATGTGCGGTACGGGTTCAAACAATGTGCAGTGTGGGTACAAATAATATGCCGTACGCGTACAAATAATGTGCAGTGTGGGAACAAATAATGTGCAATGTGGGTATATATATTGTGTAGAGTGCGGAGAATTAATGTGCAGTACGGGTACAAATAATGTGTAGTGTGGGTAAAATTAATGTGCAGTACGGTTAGAAATAATGTGCAGTGTGGGTACAAATATTGTGCAGTCGGAGTACAAATAATGTGTAGTGTGGGTACAAATAATGTGCCGTACGGGTGCAAATAATGAGCAGTGTGGGAATAAATAATGTGCAATGTGGGTACATATAATGTGTAGAGTGGGGAGAAATAATGTGCAGTCTGGGTATAAATAATGTGCAATACGGGTACAAATAATTTGCAGAGTGGATAGACAAACAATGTGCAAAGTGGGTACAATTAATGTGCTGTACGGGGACAAATACTGTGTTGTCTGGGTACAAATAATGTGCAGTGTGGGTACAAATAATGTGCAGAGTGGGTACAAATAATGTGCAGTGTGGGTACAAATAATGTGCAGAGTGGGTACAAATAAAATGCAGTGTGGGTACAAATAATGTGCAGTGTGGGTACAAATAATGTGCAGTATGGGTGCAAATAATATGCAGTGTGGGTACAAAAATTATGCAGAGTGGGTACAAATAATGTGCAGTATGGGTATAACTAATGTGCAGTGTGGGTAGATAAATAAAGTGCAGTACGGGTACAAATAATGTACATTGTGAGTAGACAAATAATGTGCAGAGTGGGTACAAATAATGTGCAGAGTGGGTACAAATAAAATGCAGTGTGGGTACAAATAATGTGCAGTATGGGTATAACTAATGTGCAGTGTGGGTAGATAAATAAAGTGCAGTACGGGTACAAATAATGTACAGTGTGGGTAGACAAATAATGTGCAGTGTGAGTACAAATAATGTGCGGTACGGGTACAAACAATGTGCGGTGTGGGAACAAATAATGTGTAGAGTGGGGAGAAATAATGTGCAGTCTGGGTATAAATAATGTGCAATACGGGTACAAATAATTTGCAGAGTGGATAGACAAACAATGTGCAAAGTGGGTACAATTAATGTGCTGTACGGGGACAAATACTGTGTAGTCTGGGTACAAATAATGTGTAGTGTGGGTACAAATAATGTGCAGAGTGGGTACAAATAAAATGCAGTGTGGTTACAAATAATGTGCAGAGTGGGTACAAATAATATGCAGTGTGGGTACAAAAATTATGCAGAGTGGGTACAAATAAAATGCAGTGTGGGTACAAATAATGTGCAGTATGGGTATAACTAATGTGCAGTGTGGGTACATATAATGTGTAGAGTGGGGAGAAATAATGTGCAGTCTGGGTATAAATAATGTGCAATACGGGTACAAATAATTTGCAGAGTGGATAGACAAACAATGTGCAAAGTGGGTACAATTAATGTGCTGTACGGGTACAAATAATATGCAGTGTGGGTACAAATAATGTGCAGTACAGGTACAAATAATATGCTGTGTGGATACAAATAATGTGCAGAACGGGTACAAATAATGTGCAGAACGGGCTCTGTCATGGGCAAAGTACTGGAGAGTTTAACATCGGTAGCTGAGCGAAGGGCGCTGAGTAGGCTACGGTCAATTATGGATAACTCTGAACATCCTCTACATAGCACCATCCAGAGACAGAGAAGCAGTTTCAGCGACAGGTTACTATCGATGCAATGCTCCTCAGACAGGATGAAGAGGTCAATACTCCCCAATGCCATTAGGCTTTACAATTCTACCGCCAGGACTTAAGAACTTTTTAAAGCTATTATTAATGCTTTTTGAGATGGTGATTTAGATGCATATCATATTTTTTTTACTGAGTTAAGTATTGTATGTAATTAGTTATGCTACAACAAGTGTATGGGACATTGGAAAAAAGTTGAATTTCCCCATGGGGATGAATAAAGTATCTATCTATCTATCTATCTAACTATCTATCTATCAAATAATGTGCAGTACAGGTATAAATAATATGCTGTGCGGGTACAAATAATGTGCAGTGTGGGAAGACAAATAATGTGCAGTGCGGGCACAAATAATGTGCAGTGTGGGTACAAATAATGTGCAGTGTAGGCACAAATGATGTGCAGTGCGGGTGCAAATAATGTGCAGTGTAGGCACAAATAATGTGCAGTACAGGGACAAATACTGTGTAGTCTGTGTACAAATAATGTGTAGTGTGGGTACAAATAATGTGCAGCGTGGGTACAAATAATGTGCAGTATGGGTATAACTAATGTGCAGTGTGGGTAGACAAATAATGTGCAGTGCGGGCACAAATAATATGCAGTGTGGGTACAAATAATGTGCAGTGTGGGTAGACAAATAATGTGCAGTGTAGGTATAAATAATGTGCGGTACGGGTACAAACAATGTGCAGTGTAGGTAGACAAATAATTTGCAGTGTGGGTACAAGTAATGTGCAGTTTGGGTAGAAATAATGTGCGGTTCGGGTACAAACAATGTGCAGTGTGGGTACAAATAATATGCCGTACGCGTACAAATAATGTGCAGTGTGGGAACAAATAATGTGCAATGTGGGTATATATATTGTGTAGAGTGCGGAGAATTAATGTGCAGTATGGGTACAAATAATGTGTAGTGTGGGTAAAATTAATGTGCAGTACGGTTAGAAATAATGTGCAGTGTGTGTACAAATATTGTGCCGTAGGAGTACAAATAATGTGTAGTGTGGGTACAAATAATGTGCAGTACGGGTGCAAATAATGAGCAGTGTGGGAACAAATAATGTGCAATGTGGGTACATATAATGTGTAGAGTGGGGAGAAATAATGTGCAGAACTGGTACAAATAATGTGCAGTGCGGGTACAAATAATGTGCAGTGTGGGTACACAAATAATGTGCAGTGCGGGCACAAATAATGTGCAGTGCGGATGCAAATATTGTACAGTGTGGGCACAAATAATGTGCAGTACATGGACAAATACTGTGTAGTCTGGGTACAAATAATGTACAGTGTGGATAGACAAATAATGTGCAGAGTGGGTACAAATAATGTGCAATGTAGGCACAAATAATGTGCAGAGTGGGTACAAATAATGTGCAGAGTGGGTACAAATAAAATGCAGTGTGGGTACAAATAATGTGCAGTATGGGTATAACTAATGTGCAGTGTGGGTAGATAAATAAAGTGCAGTACGGCTACAAATAATGTACAGTGTGAGTAGACAAATAATGTGCAGTGTGAGTACAAATAATGTGCGGTACGGGTACAAACAATGTGCGGTGTAGGTAGACAAATGATGTGCAGTGTGGGTACAAGTAATATGCAGTGTGGGTACAAAAATTATGCAGAGTGGGTACAAATAAAATGCAGTGTGGGTACAAATAATGTGCAGTATGGGTATAACTAATGAGCAGTGTGGGTACATATAATGTGTAGAGTGGGGAGAAATAATGTGCAGTCTGGGTATAAATAATGTGCAATACGGGTACAAATAATTTGCAGAGTGGATAGACAAACAATGTGCAAAGTGGGTACAATTAATGTGCTGTACGGGGACAAATACTGTGTAGTCTGGGTACAAATAATGTGTAGTGTGGGTACAAATAATGTGCAGAGTGGGTACAAATAAAATGCAGTGTGGTTACAAATAATGTGCAGAGTGGGTACAAATAATATGCAGTGTGGGTACAAAAATTATGCAGAGTGGGTACAAATAAAATGCAGTGTGGGTACAAATAATGTGCAGTATGGGTATACTAATGTGCAGTGTGGGTACATATAATGTGTAGAGTGGGGAGAAATAATGTGCAGTCTGGGTATAAATAATGTGCAATACGGGTACAAATAATTTGCAGAGTGGATAGACAAACAATGTGCAAAGTGGGTACAATTAATGTGCTGTACGGGGACAAATACTGTGTAGTCTGGGTACAAATAATGTGCAGTGTGGGTACAAATAATGTGCAGTACAGGTACAAATAATATGCTGTGTGGATACAAATAATGTGCAGAACGGGTACAAATAATGTGCAGAACGGGCTCTGTCATGGGCAAAGTACTGGAGAGTTTAACATCGGTAGCTGAGCGAAGGGTGCTGAGTAGGCTACGGTCAATTATGGATAACTCTGAACATCCTCTACATAGCACCATCCAGAGACAGAGAAGCAGTTTCAGCGACAGGTTACTATCGATGCAATGCTCCTCAGACAGGATGAAGAGGTCAATACTCCCCAATGCCATTAGGCTTTACAATTCTACCGCCAGGACTTAAGAACTTTTTAAAGCTATTATTAATGCTTTTTGAGATGGTGATTTAGATGCATATCATATTTTTTTTACTGAGTTAAGTATTGTATGTAATTAGTTTTGCTACAACAAGGGTATGGGACATTGGAAAAAAGTTGAATTTCCCCATGGGGATGAATAAAGTATCTATCTATCTATCTATCTATCTATCTATCTATCTATCTATCTATCTATCTATCTATCTATCTATCTATCAAATAATGTGCAGTACAGGTACAAATAATATGCTGTGCGGGTACAAATAATGTGCAGTGTGGGAAGACAAATAATGTGCAGTGCGGGCACAAATAATGTGCAGTGTAGGCACAAATAATGTGCAGTGCGGGTGCAAATAATGTGCAGTGTGGGCACAAATAATGTGCAGTACAGGGACAAATACTGTGTAGTCTGTGTACAAATAATGTGTAGTGTGGGTACAAATAATGTGCAGCGTGGGTACAAATAATGTGCAGTATGGGTATAACTTATGTGCAGTGTGGGTAGACAAATAATGTGCAGTGTAGGTATAAATAATGTGCAATATGGGGTAAAATAATGTGCAGTGTGGGTAGACAAATAATTTGCAGTGTGGGTACAAGTAATGTGCAGTGTGGGTACAAATAATGTGCAGTACGGGTACAAATAATGTGCAGTGTGGGTTGACAAATAATGTGCAGTACGGGTACAAAAAATGTGCAGTGTGGGTAGAAATAATGTGCAGAACTGGTACAAATAATGATCAGTGCGGGCACAAATAATGTGCAGTGTGGGTACACAAATAATGTGCAGTGCGGGCACAAATAATGTGCAGTGCGGATGCAAATAATGTACAGTGTGGGCACAAATAATGTGCAGTACATGGACAAATACTGTGTAGTCTGGGTACAAATAATGTACAGTGTGGATAGACAAATAATGTGCAGAGTGGGTACAAATAATGTGCACTGTAGGCACAAATAATGTGCAGTGCGGGTGCAGATAATGTACAGTGTGGGCACAAATAATGTGCAGTACAGGGACAAATACTGTGTAGTCTGGGTACAAATAATGTGCAGAGTGGATACAAATAATATGCAGTGTGGGTACAAATAATATGCAGTGTGGGTACAAATAATGTGCAGTATGGGTATAACTAATGTGCAGTGTGGGTATAACTAATGTGCAGTGTGGGTAGACAAACAATGTGCAGTGTGGGTACAAATAAAGTGCAGTACGGGTACAAATAATGTACAGTGTGGGTAGACAAATAATGTGCAGTACAGGTACAAATAATGTGCGGTACGGGTACATACAATGTACAGTGTAGGTAGACAAATAATGTGCAGTGTGGGTACTAGTAATGTGCAGTTTGGGTAGAAATAATGTGCGGTACGGGTACAAACAATGTGCAGTGTGGGTACAAATAATATGCCGTACGCGTACAAATAATGTGCAGTGTGGGAACAAATAATGTGCAATGTGGGTACAAATAATGTGCCGTAGGAGTACAAATAATGTGTAGTCTGGGTACAAATAATGTGCAATGTGGGTACATATAATGTGCACTGCGGGTACAAATAATGTGCAGTGTGGGTACACAAATAATGTGCAGTGTGGGCACAAATAATGTGCAGTGCGGATGCAAATATTGTACAGTGTGGGCACAAATAATGTGCAGTACATGGACAAATACTGTGTAGTCTGGGTACAAATAATGTACAGTGTGGATAGACAAATAATGTGCAGAGTGGGTACAACTAATGTGCACTGTAGGCACAAATAATGTGCAGAGTGGGTACAAATTATGTGCAGAGTGGGTACAAATAATATGCAGAGTGGGTACAAATAAAATGCAGTGTGGGTACAAATAATGTGCAGTATGGGTATAACTAATGTGCAGTGTGGGTAGATAAATAAAGTGCAGTACGGGTACAAATAATGTACATTGTGAGTAGACAAATAATGTGCAGTGTGGGTACAAATAATGTGCGGTACGGGTACAAACAATGTGAGGTGTAGGTAGACAAATAATGTGCAATGTGGGTACAAGTAATGTGCAGTGTGGGTAGAAATAATGTGCGGTACGGGTTCAAACAATGTGCAGTGTGGGTACAAATAATATGCCGTACGCGTACAAATAATGTGCAGTGTGGGAACAAATAATGTGCAATGTGGGTATATATATTGTGTAGAGTGCGGAGAATTAATGTGCAGTACGGGTACAAATAATGTGTAGTGTGGGTAAAATTAATGTGCAGTACGGTTAGAAATAATGTGCAGTGTGGGTACAAATATTGTGCAGTCGGAGTACAAATAATGTGTAGTGTGGGTACAAATAATGTGCCGTACGGGTGCAAATAATGAGCAGTGTGGGAATAAATAATGTGCAATGTGGGTACATATAATGTGTAGAGTGGGGAGAAATAATGTGCAGTCTGGGTATAAATAATGTGCAATACGGGTACAAATAATTTGCAGAGTGGATAGACAAACAATGTGCAAAGTGGGTACAATTAATGTGCTGTACGGGGACAAATACTGTGTTGTCTGGGTACAAATAATGTGCAGTGTGGGTACAAATAATGTGCAGAGTGGGTACAAATAATGTGCAGTGTGGGTACAAATAATGTGCAGAGTGGGTACAAATAAAATGCAGTGTGGGTACAAATAATGTGCAGTGTGGGTACAAATAATGTGCAGTATGGGTGCAAATAATATGCAGTGTGGGTACAAAAATTATGCAGAGTGGGTACAAATAATGTGCAGTATGGGTATAACTAATGTGCAGTGTGGGTAGATAAATAAAGTGCAGTACGGGTACAAATAATGTACATTGTGAGTAGACAAATAATGTGCAGAGTGGGTACAAATAATGTGCAGAGTGGGTACAAATAAAATGCAGTGTGGGTACAAATAATGTGCAGTATGGGTATAACTAATGTGCAGTGTGGGTAGATAAATAAAGTGCAGTACGGGTACAAATAATGTACAGTGTGGGTAGACAAATAATGTGCAGTGTGAGTACAAATAATGTGCGGTACGGGTACAAACAATGTGCGGTGTGGGAACAAATAATGTGTAGAGTGGGGAGAAATAATGTGCAGTCTGGGTATAAATAATGTGCAATACGGGTACAAATAATTTGCAGAGTGGATAGACAAACAATGTGCAAAGTGGGTACAATTAATGTGCTGTACGGGGACAAATACTGTGTAGTCTGGGTACAAATAATGTGTAGTGTGGGTACAAATAATGTGCAGAGTGGGTACAAATAAAATGCAGTGTGGTTACAAATAATGTGCAGAGTGGGTACAAATAATATGCAGTGTGGGTACAAAAATTATGCAGAGTGGGTACAAATAAAATGCAGTGTGGGTACAAATAATGTGCAGTATGGGTATAACTAATGTGCAGTGTGGGTACATATAATGTGTAGAGTGGGGAGAAATAATGTGCAGTCTGGGTATAAATAATGTGCAATACGGGTACAAATAATTTGCAGAGTGGATAGACAAACAATGTGCAAAGTGGGTACAATTAATGTGCTGTACGGGTACAAATAATATGCAGTGTGGGTACAAATAATGTGCAGTACAGGTACAAATAATATGCTGTGTGGATACAAATAATGTGCAGAACGGGTACAAATAATGTGCAGAACGGGCTCTGTCATGGGCAAAGTACTGGAGAGTTTAACATCGGTAGCTGAGCGAAGGGCGCTGAGTAGGCTACGGTCAATTATGGATAACTCTGAACATCCTCTACATAGCACCATCCAGAGACAGAGAAGCAGTTTCAGCGACAGGTTACTATCGATGCAATGCTCCTCAGACAGGATGAAGAGGTCAATACTCCCCAATGCCATTAGGCTTTACAATTCTACCGCCAGGACTTAAGAACTTTTTAAAGCTATTATTAATGCTTTTTGAGATGGTGATTTAGATGCATATCATATTTTTTTTACTGAGTTAAGTATTGTATGTAATTAGTTATGCTACAACAAGTGTATGGGACATTGGAAAAAAGTTGAATTTCCCCATGGGGATGAATAAAGTATCTATCTATCTATCTATCTAACTATCTATCTATCAAATAATGTGCAGTACAGGTACAAATAATATGCTGTGCGGGTACAAATAATGTGCAGTGTGGGAAGACAAATAATGTGCAGTGCGGGCACAAATAATGTGCAGTGTGGGTACAAATAATGTGCAGTGTAGGCACAAATGATGTGCAGTGCGGGTGCAAATAATGTGCAGTGTAGGCACAAATAATGTGCAGTACAGGGACAAATACTGTGTAGTCTGTGTACAAATAATGTGTAGTGTGGGTACAAATAATGTGCAGCGTGGGTACAAATAATGTGCAGTATGGGTATAACTAATGTGCAGTGTGGGTAGACAAATAATGTGCAGTGCGGGCACAAATAATATGCAGTGTGGGTACAAATAATGTGCAGTGTGGGTAGACAAATAATGTGCAGTGTAGGTATAAATAATGTGCGGTACGGGTACAAACAATGTGCAGTGTAGGTAGACAAATAATTTGCAGTGTGGGTACAAGTAATGTGCAGTTTGGGTAGAAATAATGTGCGGTTCGGGTACAAACAATGTGCAGTGTGGGTACAAATAATATGCCGTACGCGTACAAATAATGTGCAGTGTGGGAACAAATAATGTGCAATGTGGGTATATATATTGTGTAGAGTGCGGAGAATTAATGTGCAGTATGGGTACAAATAATGTGTAGTGTGGGTAAAATTAATGTGCAGTACGGTTAGAAATAATGTGCAGTGTGTGTACAAATATTGTGCCGTAGGAGTACAAATAATGTGTAGTGTGGGTACAAATAATGTGCAGTACGGGTGCAAATAATGAGCAGTGTGGGAACAAATAATGTGCAATGTGGGTACATATAATGTGTAGAGTGGGGAGAAATAATGTGCAGAACTGGTACAAATAATGTGCAGTGCGGGTACAAATAATGTGCAGTGTGGGTACACAAATAATGTGCAGTGCGGGCACAAATAATGTGCAGTGCGGATGCAAATATTGTACAGTGTGGGCACAAATAATGTGCAGTACATGGACAAATACTGTGTAGTCTGGGTACAAATAATGTACAGTGTGGATAGACAAATAATGTGCAGAGTGGGTACAAATAATGTGCAATGTAGGCACAAATAATGTGCAGAGTGGGTACAAATAATGTGCAGAGTGGGTACAAATAAAATGCAGTGTGGGTACAAATAATGTGCAGTATGGGTATAACTAATGTGCAGTGTGGGTAGATAAATAAAGTGCAGTACGGCTACAAATAATGTACAGTGTGAGTAGACAAATAATGTGCAGTGTGAGTACAAATAATGTGCGGTACGGGTACAAACAATGTGCGGTGTAGGTAGACAAATGATGTGCAGTGTGGGTACAAGTAATATGCAGTGTGGGTACAAAAATTATGCAGAGTGGGTACAAATAAAATGCAGTGTGGGTACAAATAATGTGCAGTATGGGTATAACTAATGAGCAGTGTGGGTACATATAATGTGTAGAGTGGGGAGAAATAATGTGCAGTCTGGGTATAAATAATGTGCAATACGGGTACAAATAATTTGCAGAGTGGATAGACAAACAATGTGCAAAGTGGGTACAATTAATGTGCTGTACGGGGACAAATACTGTGTAGTCTGGGTACAAATAATGTGTAGTGTGGGTACAAATAATGTGCAGAGTGGGTACAAATAAAATGCAGTGTGGTTACAAATAATGTGCAGAGTGGGTACAAATAATATGCAGTGTGGGTACAAAAATTATGCAGAGTGGGTACAAATAATGTGCAGTATGGGTATACTAATGTGCAGTGTGGGTACATATAATGTGCAGAGTGGGTACAAATAATATGCAGTGTGGGTACAAAAATTATGCAGAGTGGGTACAAATAATGTGCAGTATGGGTATACTAATGTGCAGTGTGGGTACATATAATGTGCAGAGTGGGTACAAATAATATGCAGTGTGGGTACAAAAATTATGCAGAGTGGGTACAAATAAAATGCAGTGTGGGTACAAATAATGTGCAGTATGGGTATAACTAATGTGCAGTGTGGGTACATATAATGTGTAGAGTGGGGAGAAATAATGTGCAGTCTGGGTATAAATAATGTGCAATACGGGTACAAATAATTTGCAGAGTGGATAGACAAACAATGTGCAAAGTGGGTACAATTAATGTGCTGTACGGGTACAAATAATATGCAGTGTGGGTACAAATAATGTGCAGTACAGGTACAAATAATATGCTGTGTGGATACAAATAATGTGCAGAACGGGTACAAATAATGTGCAGAACGGGCTCTGTCATGGGCAAAGTACTGGAGAGTTTAACATCGGTAGCTGAGCGAAGGGCGCTGAGTAGGCTACGGTCAATTATGGATAACTCTGAACATCCTCTACATAGCACCATCCAGAGACAGAGAAGCAGTTTCAGCGACAGGTTACTATCGATGCAATGCTCCTCAGACAGGATGAAGAGGTCAATACTCCCCAATGCCATTAGGCTTTACAATTCTACCGCCAGGACTTAAGAACTTTTTAAAGCTATTATTAATGCTTTTTGAGATGGTGATTTAGATGCATATCATATTTTTTTTACTGAGTTAAGTATTGTATGTAATTAGTTATGCTACAACAAGTGTATGGGACATTGGAAAAAAGTTGAATTTCCCCATGGGGATGAATAAAGTATCTATCTATCTATCTATCTAACTATCTATCTATCAAATAATGTGCAGTACAGGTACAAATAATATGCTGTGCGGGTACAAATAATGTGCAGTGTGGGAAGACAAATAATGTGCAGTGCGGGCACAAATAATGTGCAGTGTGGGTACAAATAATGTGCAGTGTAGGCACAAATGATGTGCAGTGCGGGTGCAAATAATGTGCAGTGTAGGCACAAATAATGTGCAGTACAGGGACAAATACTGTGTAGTCTGTGTACAAATAATGTGTAGTGTGGGTACAAATAATGTGCAGCGTGGGTACAAATAATGTGCAGTATGGGTATAACTAATGTGCAGTGTGGGTAGACAAATAATGTGCAGTGCGGGCACAAATAATATGCAGTGTGGGTACAAATAATGTGCAGTGTGGGTAGACAAATAATGTGCAGTGTAGGTATAAATAATGTGCGGTACGGGTACAAACAATGTGCAGTGTAGGTAGACAAATAATTTGCAGTGTGGGTACAAGTAATGTGCAGTTTGGGTAGAAATAATGTGCGGTTCGGGTACAAACAATGTGCAGTGTGGGTACAAATAATATGCCGTACGCGTACAAATAATGTGCAGTGTGGGAACAAATAATGTGCAATGTGGGTATATATATTGTGTAGAGTGCGGAGAATTAATGTGCAGTATGGGTACAAATAATGTGTAGTGTGGGTAAAATTAATGTGCAGTACGGTTAGAAATAATGTGCAGTGTGTGTACAAATATTGTGCCGTAGGAGTACAAATAATGTGTAGTGTGGGTACAAATAATGTGCAGTACGGGTGCAAATAATGAGCAGTGTGGGAACAAATAATGTGCAATGTGGGTACATATAATGTGTAGAGTGGGGAGAAATAATGTGCAGAACTGGTACAAATAATGTGCAGTGCGGGTACAAATAATGTGCAGTGTGGGTACACAAATAATGTGCAGTGCGGGCACAAATAATGTGCAGTGCGGATGCAAATATTGTACAGTGTGGGCACAAATAATGTGCAGTACATGGACAAATACTGTGTAGTCTGGGTACAAATAATGTACAGTGTGGATAGACAAATAATGTGCAGAGTGGGTACAAATAATGTGCAATGTAGGCACAAATAATGTGCAGAGTGGGTACAAATAATGTGCAGAGTGGGTACAAATAAAATGCAGTGTGGGTACAAATAATGTGCAGTATGGGTATAACTAATGTGCAGTGTGGGTAGATAAATAAAGTGCAGTACGGCTACAAATAATGTACAGTGTGAGTAGACAAATAATGTGCAGTGTGAGTACAAATAATGTGCGGTACGGGTACAAACAATGTGCGGTGTAGGTAGACAAATGATGTGCAGTGTGGGTACAAGTAATATGCAGTGTGGGTACAAAAATTATGCAGAGTGGGTACAAATAAAATGCAGTGTGGGTACAAATAATGTGCAGTATGGGTATAACTAATGAGCAGTGTGGGTACATATAATGTGTAGAGTGGGGAGAAATAATGTGCAGTCTGGGTATAAATAATGTGCAATACGGGTACAAATAATTTGCAGAGTGGATAGACAAACAATGTGCAAAGTGGGTACAATTAATGTGCTGTACGGGGACAAATACTGTGTAGTCTGGGTACAAATAATGTGTAGTGTGGGTACAAATAATGTGCAGAGTGGGTACAAATAAAATGCAGTGTGGTTACAAATAATGTGCAGAGTGGGTACAAATAATATGCAGTGTGGGTACAAAAATTATGCAGAGTGGGTACAAATAATGTGCAGTATGGGTATACTAATGTGCAGTGTGGGTACATATAATGTGTAGAGTGGGGAGAAATAATGTGCAGTCTGGGTATAAATAATGTGCAATACGGGTACAAATAATTTGCAGAGTGGATAGACAAACAATGTGCAAAGTGGGTACAATTAATGTGCTGTACGGGGACAAATACTGTGTAGTCTGGGTACAAATAATGTGCAGTGTGGGTACAAATAATGTGCAGTACAGGTACAAATAATATGCTGTGTGGATACAAATAATGTGCAGAACGGGTACAAATAATGTGCAGAACGGGCTCTGTCATGGGCAAAGTACTGGAGAGTTTAACATCGGTAGCTGAGCGAAGGGCGCTGAGTAGGCTACGGTCAATTATGGATAACTCTGAACATCCTCTACATAGCACCATCCAGAGACAGAGAAGCAGTTTCAGCGACAGGTTACTATCGATGCAATGCTCCTCAGACAGGATGAAGAGGTCAATACTCCCCAATGCCATTAGGCTTTACAATTCTACCGCCAGGACTTAAGAACTTTTTAAAGCTATTATTAATGCTTTTTGAGATGGTGATTTAGATGCATATCATATTTTTTTTACTGAGTTAAGTATTGTATGTAATTAGTTTTGCTACAACAAGGGTATGGGACATTGGAAAAAAGTTGAATTTCCCCATGGGGATGAATAAAGTATCTATCTATCTATCTATCTATCTATCTATCTATCTATCTATCTATCTATCTATCTATCTATCTATCAAATAATGTGCAGTACAGGTACAAATAATATGCTGTGCGGGTACAAATAATGTGCAGTGTGGGAAGACAAATAATGTGCAGTGCGGGCACAAATAATGTGCAGTGTAGGCACAAATAATGTGCAGTGCGGGTGCAAATAATGTGCAGTGTGGGCACAAATAATGTGCAGTACAGGGACAAATACTGTGTAGTCTGTGTACAAATAATGTGTAGTGTGGGTACAAATAATGTGCAGCGTGGGTACAAATAATGTGCAGTATGGGTATAACTAATGTGCAGTGTGGGTAGACAAATAATGTGCAGTGTAGGTATAAATAATGTGCAATATGGGGTAAAATAATGTGCAGTGTGGGTAGACAAATAATTTGCAGTGTGGGTACAAGTAATGTGCAGTGTGGGTACAAATAATGTGCAGTACGGGTACAAATAATGTGCAGTGTGGGTTGACAAATAATGTGCAGTACGGGTACAAAAAATGTGCAGTGTGGGTAGAAATAATGTGCAGAACTGGTACAAATAATGATCAGTGCGGGCACAAATAATGTGCAGTGTGGGTACACAAATAATGTGCAGTGCGGGCACAAATAATGTGCAGTGCGGATGCAAATAATGTACAGTGTGGGCACAAATAATGTGCAGTACATGGACAAATACTGTGTAGTCTGGGTACAAATAATGTACAGTGTGGATAGACAAATAATGTGCAGAGTGGGTACAAATAATGTGCACTGTAGGCACAAATAATGTGCAGTGCGGGTGCAGATAATGTACAGTGTGGGCACAAATAATGTGCAGTACAGGGACAAATACTGTGTAGTCTGGGTACAAATAATGTGCAGAGTGGGTACAAATAATATGCAGTGTGGGTACAAATAATATGCAGTGTGGGTACAAATAATGTGCAGTATGGGTATAACTAATGTGCAGTGTGGGTATAACTAATGTGCAGTGTGGGTAGACAAACAATGTGCAGTGTGGGTACAAATAAAGTGCAGTACGGGTACAAATAATGTACAGTGTGGGTAGACAAATAATGTGCAGTACAGGTACAAATAATGTGCGGTACGGGTACAAACAATGTACAGTGTAGGTAGACAAATAATGTGCAGTGTGGGTACTAGTAATGTGCAGTTTGGGTAGAAATAATGTGCGGTACGGGTACAAACAATGTGCAGTGTGGGTACAAATAATATGCCGTACGCGTACAAATAATGTGCAGTGTGGGAACAAATAATGTGCAATGTGGGTACAAATAATGTGCCGTAGGAGTACAAATAATGTGTAGTCTGGGTACAAATAATGTGCAATGTGGGTACATATAATGTGCAGTGCGGGTACAAATAATGTGCAGTGTGGGTACACAAATAATGTGCAGTGTGGGCACAAATAATGTGCAGTGCGGATGCAAATATTGTACAGTGTGGGCACAAATAATGTGCAGTACATGGACAAATACTGTGTAGTCTGGGGTACAAATAATGTACAGTGTGGATAGACAAATAATGTGCAGAGTGGGTACAACTAATGTGCACTGTAGGCACAAATAATGTGCAGAGTGGGTACAAATTATGTGCAGAGTGGGTACAAATAATATGCAGAGTGGGTACAAATAAAATGCAGTGTGGGTACAAATAATGTGCAGTATGGGTATAACTAATGTGCAGTGTGGGTAGATAAATAAAGTGCAGTACGGGTACAAATAATGTACATTGTGAGTAGACAAATAATGTGCAGTGTGGGTACAAATAATGTGCGGTACGGGTACAAACAATGTGAGGTGTAGGTAGACAAATAATGTGCAATGTGGGTACAAGTAATGTGCAGTGTGGGTAGAAATAATGTGCGGTACGGGTTCAAACAATGTGCAGTGTGGGTACAAATAATATGCCGTACGCGTACAAATAATGTGCAGTGTGGGGAACAAATAATGTGCAATGTGGGTATATATATTGTGTAGAGTGCGGAGAATTAATGTGCAGTACGGGTACAAATAATGTGTAGTGTGGGTAAAATTAATGTGCAGTACGGTTAGAAATAATGTGCAGTGTGGGTACAAATATTGTGCAGTCGGAGTACAAATAATGTGTAGTGTGGGTACAAATAATGTGCCGTACGGGTGCAAATAATGAGCAGTGTGGGAATAAATAATGTGCAATGTGGGTACATATAATGTGTAGAGTGGGGAGAAATAATGTGCAGTCTGGGTATAAATAATGTGCAATACGGGTACAAATAATTTGCAGAGTGGATAGACAAACAATGTGCAAAGTGGGTACAATTAATGTGCTGTACGGGGACAAATACTGTGTTGTCTGGGTACAAATAATGTGCAGTGTGGGTACAAATAATGTGCAGAGTGGGTACAAATAATGTGCAGTGTGGGTACAAATAATGTGCAGAGTGGGTACAAATAAAATGCAGTGTGGGTACAAATAATGTGCAGTGTGGGTACAAATAATGTGCAGTTATGGGTGCAAATAATATGCAGTGTGGGTACAAAATTATGCAGAGTGGGTACAAATAATGTGCAGTATGGGTATAACTAATGTGCAGTGTGGGGTAGATAAATAAAGTGCAGTACGGGTACAAATAATGTACATTGTGAGTAGACAAATAATGTGTAGTGTGGGTAGACAAATAATTTGCAGTGTGGGTACAAGTAATGTGCCAGCGTGGGGTACAAATAATGTGCAGTATGGGTATATAACTAATGTGCAGTGTGGGTAGATAAATAAAGTGCAGTACGGCTACAAATAATGTACAGTATGAGTAGACAAATAATGTGCAGTGTGTGAGTACAAATAATGTGCGGTACGGGTACAAACAATGTGCGGTGTGGGAACAAATAATGTGTAGAGTGGGGAGAAATAATGTGCAGTCAGGGTATAAATAATGTGCAATACGGGTACAAATAATTTGCAGAGTGGATAGACAAACAATGTGCAAAGTGGGTACAATTAATGTGCTGTACGGGGACAAATACTGTGTAGTCTGGGTACAAATAATGTGGTTGTAGTGTGGGTACAAATAATGTTGCAGAGTGGGTACAAATAAAATGCAGTGTGGTTACAAATAATGTGCAGAGTGGGGTACAAATAATATGCAGTGTGGGTACAAAAATTATGCAGAGTGGGTACAAATAAAATGCAGTGTGGGTACAAATAATGTGCAGTATGGGTATAACAAATGTGCAGTGTGGGTACATATAATGTGTAGACTGGGGGATAAAATAATGTGCAGTCTGGTATAAATAATGTGCAATACGGGTACAAATAATTTGCAGAGTGGATAGACAAACAATGTGCAAAGTGGGTACAATTAATGTGCTGTACGGGGACAAATTACTGTGTAGTCTGGGTACAAATAATATGCAGTGTGGGTACAAATAATGTGCAGAGTGGGTACAAATAATGTGGCAGTGTGGGTACAAATATGTGCAGAGTGGGTACAAATAAAATGCAGTGTTGGGTACAAATAATGTGCAGTGTGGGTACAAATAATGTGCAGTATGGGTGCAAATAATATGCAGTGTGGGTACAAAAATTATGCAGAGTGGGTACAAATAATGTGCAGTATGGGTATAACTAATGTGCAGTGTGGGTAGATAAATAAAGTGCAGTACGGGTACAAATAATGTACATTGTGAGTAGACAAATAATGTGTAGTGTGGGTAGACAAATAATTTGCAGTGTGGGTACAAGTAATGTGCAGTGTGGGTACAAATAATGTGCAGTACGGGTACAAAATAAGTGCAGTACGGGTACAAAAAATGTGCAGTGTGGGTACACAAATAATGTGCAGTGCGGGTACACAAATAATGTGCAGTGCGGGCACAAATAATGTGCAGTGTGGGTACACAAATAATGTGCAGTGCGGGCACCAAATAATGTGCAGTGCGGATGCAATAATGTACAGTGTGGGCACAAATAATGTGCAGTACATGGACAAATAATGTGCAGTGCGGGTACACAAATAATGTGCAGTGTGAGTACAAATAATGTGCGGTACGGGTACAAACAATTGTGCGGTGTGGGAACAAATAATGTAGTAGAGTGGGGGAGAAATAATGTGCAGTCTGGGTATAAATAATGTGCAATACGGGTACAAATAATTTGCAGAGTGGATAGACCAAACAATGTGCAAAGTGGGTACAATTAATGTGCTGTACGGGGACAAATACTGTGTAGTCTGGGTACAAATAATGTGTAGTGTGGGTACAAATAATGTGCAGAGTGGGTACAAATAAAATGCAGTGTGGTTACAAATAATGTGCAGAGTGGGTACAAATAATATGCAGTGTGGGTACAAAAATTATGCAGAGTGGGTAGAAATAAAATGCAGTGTGGGTACAAATAATGTGCAGATGGGCATATGTATACTAATGTGCATGTGTGGGTACATATAATGTGTAGACTGGGGAGAAATAATGTGCAGTCTGGGTATAAATAATGTGCATTACGGGTACAAATAATTTGCAGAGTGGATAGACAAACAATGTGCAAAGTGGGTACAATTAATGTGCTGTACGGGGACAAATACTGTGCAGTCTGGGTACAAATAATATGCAGTGTGGGTACAAATAATGTGCAGTACAGGTACAAATTAATTATGGCTGTGTGGATACAATATTCATATGTGCAGACGGGTACAAATAATGTGCAGAACGGGCCTCTGTCATGGGCAAAGTACTGGAGAGTTTAACATCGGTAGCTGAGCGAAGGGCGCTGAGTAGGCTACGGTCAATTATGGATAACTCTGAACATCCTCTACATAGCACCATCCAGAGACAGAGAAGCAGTTTCAGCGACAGGTTACTATCGATGCAATGCTCCTCAGACAGGATGAAGAGGTCAATACTCCCCAATGCCATTAGGCTTTACAATTCTACCGCCAGGACTTAGAACTTTTTAAAGCTATTATTAATGCTTTTTGAGATGGTGATTTAGATGCATATCATATTTTTTTTACTGAGTTAAGTATTGTATGTAATTAGTTTTGATACAACAAGTGTATGGGACATTGGAAAAAAGTTGAATTTCCCCATGGGGATGAATAAAGTATCTATCTATCTATCTATCTAACTATCTATCTATCAAATCATGTGCAGTACAGGTACAAATAATATGCTGTGCGGGTACAAATAATGTGCAGTGGTGGGAAGACAAATAATGTGCAGTGCGTGGCACAAATAATGTGCAGTGTGGGTACAAATAATGTGCAGTGTAGGCACAAATGATGTGCAGTGCGGGTGCAAATAATGTGCAGTGTAGGCACAAATAATGTGCAGTACAGGGACAAATACTGTGTAGTCTGTGTACAAATAATGTGTAGTGTGGGTACAAATAATGTGCAGCGTGGGTACAAATAATGTGCAGTATGGGTATAACTATTGTGCAGTGTGGGTAGACAAATAATGTGCAGTGCGGGCACAAAATAATATGCGTGTGGGTACAATAATGTGCAGTGTGGGTAGACAAATAATGTGCAGTGTAGGTATAAATAATGTGCGGTACGGGTACAAACAATGTGCAGTGTAGGGTAGACAAATATATTTGCAGTGTGGGTACAAGTAATGTGCAGTTTGGGTAGAAATAATGTGCGGTTCGGGTACAAACAATGTGCAGTGTGGGTACAAATAATATGCAGTACGCGTACAAATAATGTGCAGTGTGGGAACAAATAATGTGCAATGTGGGTATATATATTGTGTAGAGTGCGGAGAATTAATGTGCAGTATGGGTACAAATAATGTGTAGTGTGGGTAAAATTAATGTGCAGTACGGTTAGAAATAATGTGCAGTGTTGTGTACAAATATTGTGCCGTAGGAGTACAAATAATGTGTAGTGTGTGGTACAAATAATGTGCAGTACGGGTGCAAATAATGAGCAGTGTGGGAACAAATAATGTGCAATGTGGGTACATATAATGTGTAGAGTGGGGAGAAATAATGTGCAGAACTGGTACAAATAATGTGCAGTGCGGGTACAAATAATGTGCAGTGTGGGTACACAAATAATGTGCAGTGCGGGCACAAATAATGTGCAGTGCGGATGCAAATATTGTACAGTGTGGGCACAAATAATGTGCAGTACATGGACAAAATACTGTGTAGTCTGGGTACAAATAATGTACAGTGTGGATAGACAAATAATGTGCAGAGTGGGTACAAATAATGTGCAATGTAGGCACAAATAATGTGCAGAGTGGGTACAAATAATGTGCAGAGTGGGTACAAATAAAATGCAGTGTGGGGTACAAATAATGTGCAGTGTAGGCACAAATAATGTGCAGTGCGGGTGCAAATAATGTGCAGTGTGGGCACAAATAATGTGCAGTACAGGGACAAATACTGTGTAGTTCTGTGTACAAATAATGTGTAGTGTGGGTACAAAATAATGTGCAGCGTGGGGTACAAATAATGTGCAGTATGGGTTATAACTAATGTGCAGTGTAGGTATAAATAATGTGCAATATGGGGTAAAATAATGTTGCAGTGTGGGTAGACAAATAATTTGCAGTGTGGGTACAAGTAATGTGCAGTGTGGGTACAAATAATGTGCAGTACGGGTACAAATAATGTGCAGTGTGGGTTGACAAATAATGTGCAGTACGGGTACAAAAAAATGTGGCAGTGTGGGTAGAAATAATGTGCAGAACTGGTACAAATAATGATCAGTGCGGGCACAAATAATGTGCAGTGTGGGTACACAAATAATGTGCAGTGCGGGCACAAATAATGTGCAGTGCGGATGCAAATAATGTACAGTGTGGGCACAAATAAAGTGCAGTACATCGACAAATACTGTGTAGTCTGGGTACAAATAATGTACAGTGTGGATAGACAAATAATGTGCAGAGTGGGTACAAATAATGTGCACTGTAGGCACAAATAATGTGCAGTGCGGGTGCAGATAATGTACAGTGTGGGCACAAATAATGTGCAGTACAGGGACAAATACTGTGTAGTCTGGGTACAAATAATGTGCAGAGTGGGTACAAATAATATAGTGTGGGGTACAAATTAATGTGCAGTATGGGTATAACTAATGTGCAGTGTGGGTATAACTAATGTGCAGTGTGGGTAGACAAACAATGTGCAGTGTGGGTACAAATAAAGTGCAGTACGGTTACAAATAATGTACAGTGTGGTAGACAAATAATGTGCAGTACAGGTTTCAAATAATGTGCGGTACGGGTACAAACAATGTACAGTGTAGGTAGACAAATAATGTGCAGTGTGGGGTACTAGTAATGTGCAGTTTGGGTAGAAATAATGTGCGGTACGGGTACAAACAATGTGCAGTGTGGGTACAAATAATATGCCGTACGCGTACAAATAATGTGCAGTGTGGGGAACAAATAATGTGCAATGTGGGTACAAATAATGTGCCGTAGGAGTACAAATAATGTGTAGTCTGGGTACAAATAATGTGCAATGTGGGTACATATAATGTGCAGTGCGTGGTACAAATAATGTGCAGTGTGGGTACACAAATAATGTGCAGTGTGGGCACAAATAATGTGCAGTGCGGATGCAAATATTGTACAGTGTGGGCACAAATAATGTGCAGTACATGGACAAATACTGTGTAGTCTGGGTACAAATAATGTACAGTGTGGATAGACAAATAATGTGCAGAGTGGTGTACAACTAATGTGCACTGTAGGCACAAATAATGTGCAGAGTGGGTACAAATTATGTGCAGAGTGGGGGGTACAAATAATATGCAGAGTGGGTACAAATAAAATGCAGTGTGGGTACAAATAATGTGCAGTATGGGTATAACTAATGTGCAGTGTGGGTAGATAAATAAAGTGCAGTACGGGTACAAAGTAATGTACATTGTGAGTAGACAAATAATGTGCAGTGTGGGTACAAATAATGTGCGGGTACGGGTACAAACAATGTGAGGTGTAGGTAGACAAATAATGTGCAATGTGGGTACAAGTAATGTGGTATGTGTGGGGTAGAAATAATGTGCGGTACGGGTTCAAACAATGTGCAGTGTGGGTACAAATAATATGCCGTACGCGTACAAATAATGTGCAGTGTGGGAACAAATAATGTGCAAATGTGGGTATATATATTGTGTAGAGTGCGGAGAATTAATGTGCAGTACGGGTACAAATAAGTGTGTAGTGTGGGTAAAATTAATGTGAGTACGGTTAGAAATAATGTGCAGTGTGTGGGTACAAATATTGTGCAGTCGGAGTACAAATAATGTGTAGTGTGGGTTCAAATAATGTGCCGTACGGGTGCAAATAATGAGCAGTTGTGGGAATAAATAATGTGCAATGTGGGTACATATAATGTGTAGAGTGGGGAGAAATAATGTGCAGTCTGGGTATAAATAATGTGCAATACGGGTACAAATAATTTGCAGAGTGGATAGACAAACAATGTGCAAAGTGGGGTACAATTAATGTGCTTGTACGGGGACAAATACTGTGTTGTCTGGGTACAAATAATGTGCAGTGTGGGTACAAATAATGTGCAGAGTGGGTACAAATAATGTGCAGTGTGGTACAAATAATGTGCAGAGTGGGGTACAAATAAAATGCAGTGTGGGTACAAATAATGTGCAGTGTGGGTACAAATAATGTGCAGTATGGGTGCAAATAATATGCAGTGTGGGTACAAAAATTATGCAGAGTGGGTACAAATAATGTGCAGTATGGTATAACTAATGTGCAGTGTGGGTAGATAAATAAAGTGCAGTACGGGTACAAATAATGTACATTGTGAGTAGACAAATAATGTGTAGTGTGGGTAGACAAATAATTTGCAGTGTGGGTACAAGTAATGTGCAGTGTGGGTACAAATAATGTGCAGTATGGGTTATAACTAATGTGCAGTGTGGGTAGATAAATAAAGTGGCAGTACGGGCTACAAATAATGTGTACAGTGTGAGTAGACAAATAATGTGCAGTGTGAGTACAAATAATGTGCGGTACGGGTACAAACAATGTGCGGTGTGGGAACAAATAATGTGTAGAGTGGGGAGAAATAATGTGCAGTCTGGGTATAAATAATGTGCAATACGGGTACAAATAATTTGCAGAGTGGATAGACAAACAATGTGCAAAGTGGGTACAATTAATGTGCTGTACGGGGACAAATACTGTGTAGTCTGGGTACAAAATAATGTGTAGTGTGGGTACAAATAATGTGCAGAGTGGGTACAAATAAAATGCGAGTGTGGTTACAAATAATGTGCAGAGTGGGTACAAATAATATGCAGTGTGGGTACAAAAAATTATGCAGAGTGGGTACAAATAAAATGCAGTGTGGGTACAAATAATGTGCAGTATGGGTATAACTAATGTGCAGTGTGGGTACATATAATGTGTAGACTGGGGAGAAATAATGTGCAGTCTGGGTATAAATAATGTGCAATACGGGTACAAATAATTTGCAGAGTGGATAGACAAACCAATGTGCAAAGTGGGGTACAATTAATGTGCTGTACGGGGACAAATACTGTGCAGTCTGGGTACAAATAATATGCAGTGTGGGTACAAATAATGTGCAGTACAGGTACAAATAATATGCTGTGTGGATACAAATAATGTGCAGAACGGGTACAAATAATGTGCAGAACGGGCTCTGTCATGGGCAAAGTACTGGAGAGTTTAACATCGGTAGCTGAGCGAAGGGCGCTGAGTAGGCTACGGTCAATATGGATAACTCTGAACATCCTCTACATAGCACCATCCAGAGACAGAGAAGCAGTTTCAGCGACAGTTACTATCGATGCAATGCTCCTCAGACAGGATGAAGAGGTCAATACTCCCCAATGCCATTAGGCTTTACAATTTCTACCGCCAGGACTTAAGAACTTTTTAAAGCTATTATTAATGCTTTTGAGATGGTGATTTAGATGCATATCATATTTTTTTTACTGAGTTAAGTATTGTATGTAATTAGTTTTGATACAACAAGGTGTATGGGACATTGGAAAAAAGTTGAATTTCCCCATGGGGATGAATAAAGTATCTATCTATCTATCTATCTAACTATCTATCTATCAAATCATGTGCAGTACAGGTACAAATAATATGCTGTGTGCGGGGTACAAAATAATGTGCAGTGTGGGAAGACAAATAATGTGCAGTGCGGGCACAAATAATGTGCAGTGTGGGTACAAATAATGTGCAGTGTAGGCACAAATGATGTGCAGTGCGGGGTGCAAAAAATGTGCAGTGTAGGCACAAATAATGTGCAGTACAGGGACAAATACTGTGTAGTCTGTGTACAAATAATGTGTAGTGGTGGGTACAAATAATGTGCAGCGTGGGTACAAATAATGTGCAGTATGGGTATAACTAATGTGCAGTGTGGGTAGACAAATAATGTGCAGTGCGGGCACAAATAATATGCAGTGTGGGGTACAAATAATGTGCAGTGTGGGTAGACAAATAATGTGCAGTGTAGGTATATATAATGTGCGGTACGGGGTACAAACAATGTGCAGTGTAGGTAGACAAATAATTTGCAGTGTGGGTACAAGTAATGTGCAGTTTGGGTAGAAATAATGTGCGGTTCGGGTACAAACAATGTGCAGTGTGGGTACAAATAATATGCCGTACGCGTACAAATAATGTGCAGTGTGGGAACAAATAATGTGCAATGTGGGTATATATATTTGTGTAGAGTGCGGAGAATTAATGTGCAGTATGGGTACAAATAATGTGTAGTGTGGGTAAAATTAATGTGCAGTACGGTTAGAAATAATGTGCAGTGTGTGTACAAATATTGTGCCGTAGGAGTACAAATAATGTGTAGTGTGGGTACAAATAATGTGCAGTACGGGTGCAAATAATGAGCAGTGTGGGAACAAATAATGTGCAATGTGGGTACATATAATGTGTAGAGTGGGGAGAAATAATGTGCAGAACTGGTACAAATAATGTGCAGTGCGGGTACAAATAATGTGCAGTGTGGGTACACAAATAATGTGCAGTGCGGGCACAAATAATGTGCAGTGCGGATGCAAATATTGTACAGTGTGGGCACAAATAATGTGCAGTACATGGACAAATACTGTGTAGTCTGGGTACAAATAATGTACAGTGTGGATAGACAAATAATGTGCAGAGTGGGTACAAATAATGTGCAATGTAGGCACAAATAATGTGCAGAGTGGGTACAAATAATGTGCAGAGTGGGTACAAAATAAAATGCAGTGTGGGTACAAATAATGTGCAGTATGGGTATAACTAATGTGCAGTGTGGGTAGATAAATAAAGTGCAGTACGGCTACAAATAATGTACAGTGTGAGTAGACAAATAATGTGCAGTGTGGAGTACAAATAATGTGCGGTACGGGTACAAACAATGTGCGGTGTAGGTAGACAAATGATGTGCAGTGTGGGTACAAGTAATATGCAGTGTGGGTACAAAAATTATGCAGAGTGGGGTACAAATAAAATGCAGTGTGGGTACAAATAATGTGCAGTATGGGTATAACTAATGAGCAGTGTGGGGTACATATAATGTGTAGAGTGGGGAGAAATAGATGTGCAGTCTGGGTATAAATAATGTGCAATACGGGTACAAATAATTTGCAGAGTGGATAGACAAACAATGTGCAAAGTGGGTACAATTAATGTGCTGTACGGGGACAAATACTGTGTAGTCTGGGTACAAATAATGTGCAGTGTGGGTACAAATAATGTGCAGTTGTGGGTACAAATATTGTGCAGAGTGGGTACAAATAATATGCAGTGTGGGTACAAAAAATATGCAGAGTGGGTACAAATAAAATGCAGTGTGGGTACAAAATAATGTGCAGTATGGGATATAACTAATGTGCAGTGTGGGTACATATAATGTGTAGAGTGGGGAGAAATAATGTGCAGTCCTGGGTATAAATAATGTGCAATACGGGTACAAATAATTTGCAGAGTGGATAGACAAACAATGTGCAAAGTGGGTACAATTAATGTGCTGTACGGGGACAAATACTGTGTAGTCTGGGTACAAATAATGTGCAGTGTGTGGTACAAATAATGTGCAGTACAGGTACAAATAATATGCTGTGTGGATACAAATAATGTGCAGAACGGGTACAAATAATGTGCAGAACGGGCTCTGTCATGGGCAAAGTACTGGAGAGTTTAACATCGGTAAGCTGAGCGAAGGGCGCTGAGTAGGCTACGGTCAATTATGGATAACTCTGAACATCCCTCTACATAGCACCCATCCAGAGACAGAGAAGCAGTTTTCAGCGACAGGTTACTATCGATGCAATGCTCCTCAGACAGGATGAAGAGGTCAATACTCCCCAATGCCATTAGGCTTTACAATTCTACCGCCAGGACTTAAGAACTTTTTAAAGCTATTATTAATGCTTTTTGAGATGGTGATTTGGAAAAAAGTTGAATTTCCCCATGGGGATGAATAAAGTATCTATCTATCTATCTATCTATCTATCTATCTATCTATCTATCTATCTATCTATCTATCTATCTATCAAATAATGTGCAGTACAGGTACAAATAATATGCTGTGCGGGTACAAATAATGTGCAGTGTGGGAAGACAAATAATGTGCAGTGCGGGCACAAATAATGTGCAGTGTAGGCACAAATAATGTGCAGTGCGGGTGCAAATAATGTGCAGTGTGGGCACAAATAATGTGCAGTACAGGGACAAATACTGTGTAGTCTGTGTACAAATAATGTGTAGTGTGGGTACAAATAATGTGCAGCGTGGTACAAATAATGTGCAGTATGGGTATAACTAATGTGCAGTGTGGGTAGACAAATAATGTGCAGTGTAGGTATAAATAATGTGCAATATGGGGTAAAATAATGTGCAGTGTGGGTAGACAAATAATTTGCAGTGTGGGTACAAGTAATGTGCAGTGTGGGTACAAATAATGCTGCAGTACGGGTACAAATAATGTGCAGTGTGGGGTTGACAAATAATGTGCAGTACGGGTACAAAAAATGTGCAGTGTGGGTAGAAATAATGTGCAGAACTGGTACAAATAATGATCAGTGCGGGCACAAATAATGTGCAGTGTGGGTACACAAATAATGTGCAGTGCGGGCACAAATAATGTGCAGTGCGGATGCAAATAATGTACAGTGTGGGCACAAATAATGTGCAGTACATGGACAAATACTGTGGTAGTCTGGGTACAAATAATGTACAGTGTGGATAGACAAATAATGTGCAGAGTGGGTACAAATAATGTGCACTGTAGGCACAAATAATGTGCAGTGCGGGTGCAGATAATGTACAGTGTGGGCACAAATAATGTGCAGTACAGGGACAAATACTGTGTAGTCTGGGTACAAATAATGTGCAGAGTGGGTACAAATAATATGCAGTGTGGGGTACAAATAATATGCAGTGTGGGTACAAATAATGTGCAGTATGGGTATAACTAATGTGCAGTGTGGGTATAACTAATGTGCAGTGTGGGTAGACAAACAATGTGCAGTGTGGGTACAAATAAAGTGCAGTACGGGTACAAATAATGTACAGTGTGGGTAGACAAATAATGTGCAGTACAGGTACAAATAATGTGCGGTACGGGTACAAACAATGTACAGTGTAGGTAGACAAATAATGTGCAGTGTGGGTACTAGTAATGTGCAGTTTGGGTAGAAATAATGTGCGGTACGGGTACAAACAATGTGCAGTGTGGGTACAAATAATATGCCGTACGCGTACAAATAATGTGCAGTGTGGGAACAAATAATGTGCAATGTGGGGTACAAATAATGTGCCGTAGGAGTACAAATAATGTGTAGTCTGGGTACAAATAATGTGCAATGTGGGTACATATAATGTGCAGTGCGGGTACAAATAATGTGCAGTGTGGGTACACAGATAATGTGCAGTGTGGGCACAAATAATGTGCAGTGCGGATGCAAATATTGTACAGTGTGGGCACAGTACATGGACAAATACTGTGTAGTCTGGGTACAAATAATGTACAGTGTGGATAGACAAATAATGTGCAGAGTGGGTACAACTAATGTGCACTGTAGGCACAAATAATGTGCAGAGTGGGTACAAATTATGTGCAGAGTGGGTACAAATAATATGCAGAGTGGGTACAAATAAAATGCAGTGTGGGTACAAATAATGTGCAGTATGGGTATAACTAATGTGCAGTGTGGGTAGATAAATAAAGTGCAGTGGGGGTACAAATAATGTACATTGTGAGTAGACAAATAATGTGCAGTGTGGGTACAAATAATGTGCGGTACGGGTACAAACAATGTGAGGTGTAGGTAGACAAATAATGTGCAGTGTGGGTACAAGTAATGTGCAGTGTGGGTAGAAATAATGTGCGGTACGGGTTCAAACAATGTGCAGTGTGGGTACAAATAATATGCCGTACGCGTACAAATAATGTGCAGTGTGGGAACAAATAATGTGCAATGTGGGTATATATATTGTGTAGAGTGCGGAGAATTAATGTGCAGTACGGGTACAAATAATGTGTAGTGTGGGTAAAATTAATGTGCAGTACGGTTAGAAATAATGTGCAGTGTGGGTACAAATATTGTGCAGTCGGAGTACAAATAATGTGTAGTGTGGGGTACAAATAATGTGCCGTACGGGTGCAAATAATGAGCAGTGTGGGAATAAATAATGTGCAATGTGGGTACATATAATGTGTAGAGTGGGGAGAAATAATGTGCAGTCTGGGTATAAATAATGTGCAATACGGGTACAAATAATTTGCAGAGTGGATAGACAAACAATGTGCAAAGTGGGTACAATTAATGTGCTGTACGGGGACAAATACTGTGTAGTCTGGGTACAAATAATGTGCAGTGTGGGTACAAATAATGTGCAGAGTGGGTACAAATAATGTGCAGTGTGGGTACAAATAATGTGCAGAGTGGGTACAAATAAAATGCAGTGTGGGTACAAATAATGTGCAGTGTGGGTACAAATAATGTGCAGTATGGGTGCAAATAATATGCAGTGTGGGTACAAAAATTATGCAGAGTGGGGTACAAATAATGTGCAGTATGGGTATAACTAATGTGCAGTGTGGGTAGATAAATAAAGTGCAGTACGGGTACAAATAATGTACATTGTGAGTAGACAAATAATGTGTAGTGTGGGTAGACAAATAATTTGCAGTGTGGGTACAAGTAATGTGCAGTGTGGGTACAAATAATGTGCAGTACGGGTACAAATAATGTGCAGTACGGGTACAAAAAATGTGCAGTGTGGGTACACAATAATGTGCAGTGCGGGGTACACAAATAATGTGCAGTGCGGGCACAAATAATGTGCAGTGTGGGTACACAAATAATGTGCAGTGCGGGCACAAATAATGT
This sequence comes from Hemitrygon akajei, assembly GCF_048418815.1. Lineage (NCBI taxonomy): Eukaryota > Metazoa > Chordata > Chondrichthyes > Myliobatiformes > Dasyatidae > Hemitrygon > Hemitrygon akajei. Next base: position 137,306 of record NW_027332077.1, read on the forward strand.
GCAGTGCGGATGCAAATAATGTACAGTGTGGGCACAAATAATGTGCAGTACATGGACAAATACTGTGTAGTCTGGGTACAAATAATGTACAGTGTGGATAGACAAATAATGTGCAGAGTGGGTACAAATAATGTGCACTGTAGGCACAAATAATGTGCAGTGCGGGTGCAGATAATGTACAGTGTGGGCACAAATAATGTGCAGTACAGGGACAAATACTGTGTAGTCTGGGTACAAATAATGTGCAGAGTGGGTACAAATAATATGCAGTGTGGGTACAAATAATATGCAGTGTGGGTACAAATAATGTGCAGTATGGGTATAACTAATGTGCAGTGTGGGTATAACTAATGTGCAGTGTGGGTAGACAAACAATGTGCAGTGTGGGTACAAATAAAGTGCAGTACGGGTACAAATAATGTACAGTGTGGGTAGACAAATAATGTGCAGTACAGGTACAAATAATGTGCGGTACGGGTACAAACAATGTGCAGTGTAGGTAGACAAATAATGTGCAGTGTGGGTACTAGTAATGTGCAGTTTGGGTAGAAATAATGTGCGGTACGGGTACAAACAATGTACAGTGTGGGAACAAATAATGTGCAATGTGGGTACAAATAATGTGCCGTAGGAGTACAAATAATGTGTAGTCTGGGTACAAATAATGTGCAATGTGGGTACATATAATGTGCAGTGCGGGTACAAATAATGTGCAGTGTGGGTACACAAATAATGTGCAGGTGTGGGCACAAATAATGTGCAGTGCGGATGCAAATATTGTACAGTGTGGGCACAAATAATGTGCAGTACATGGACAAATACTGTGTAGTCTGGGTACAAATAATGTACAGTGTGGATAGACAAATAATGTGCAGAGTGGGTACAACTAATGTGCACTGTAGGCACAAATAATGTGCAGAGTGGGTACAAATTATGTGCAGAGTGGGTACAAATAATATGCAGAGTGGGTACAAATAAAATGCAGTGTGGGGTACAAATAATGTGCAGTATGGGTATAACTAATGTGCAGTGTGGGTAGATAAATAAAGTGCAGTACGGTTACAAATAATGTACATTGTGAGTAGACAAATAATGTGCAGTGTGGGTACAAATAATGTGCGGTACGGGTTCAAACAATGTGCAGTGTGGGTACAAATAATATGCCGTACGCGTACAAATAATGTGCAGTGTGGGAACAAATAATGTGCAATGTGGGTATATATATTGTGTAGAGTGCGGAGAATTAATGTGCAGTACGGGTACAAATAATGTGTAGTGTGGGTAAAATTAATGTGCAGTACGGTTAGAAATAATGTGCAGTGTGGGTACAAATATTGTGCAGTCGGAGTACAAATAATGTGTAGTGTGGGTACAAAAAATGTGCCGTACGGGTGCAAATAATGAGCAGTGTGGGAACAAATAATGTGCAATGTGGGTACATATAATGTGTAGAGTGGGGAGAAATAATGTGCAGTCTGGTATAAATAATGTGCAATACGGGTACAAATAATTTGCAGAGTGGATAGACAAACAATGTGCAAAGTGGGTACAATTAATGTGCTGTACGGGGACAAATACTGTGTAGTCTGGGTACAAATAATGTGCAGTGTGGGTACAAATAATGTGCAGAGTGGGTACAAATAATGTGCAGTGTGGGTACAAATAATGTGCAGAGTGGGTACAAATAAAATGCAGTGTGGGTACAAATAATGTGCAGTGTGGGTACAAATAATGTGCAGTATGGGTGCAAATAATATGCAGTGTGGGTACAAAAATTATGCAGAGTGGGTACAAATAATGTGCAGTATGGGTATAACTAATGTGCAGTGTGGGTAGATAAATAAAGTGCAGTACGGGTACAAATAATGTACATTGTGAGTAGACAAATAATGTGCAGTGTGGGTACAAATAATGTGCGGTACGGGTACAAACAATGTGAGGTGTAGGTAGAGAAATAATGTGCAGTGTGGGTACAAGTAATGTGCAGTGTGGGTAGAAATAATGTGCGGTACGGGTTCAAACAATGTGCAGTGTGGGTACAAATAATATGCCGTACGCGTACAAATAATGTGCAGTGTGGGGAACAAATAATGTGCAATGTGGGTATATATATTGTGTAGAGTGCGGAGAATTAATGTGCAGTACGGGTACAAATAATGTGTAGTGTGGGTAAAATTAATGTGCAGTACGGTTCGAAATAATGTGCAGTGTGGGTACAAATATTGTGCAGTCGGAGTACAAATAATGTGTAGTGTGGGTACAAATAATGTGCCGTACGGGGTGCAAATAATGAGCAGTGTGGGGAACAAATAATGTGCAATGTGGGTACATATAATGTGTAGAGTGGGGGAGAAATAATGTGCAGTCTGGGTATAAATAATGTGCAATACGGGTACAAATAATTTGCAGAGTGGATAGACAAACAATGTGCAAAGTGGGTACAATTAATGTGCTGTACGGGGACAAATACTGTGTAGTCTGGGTACAAATAATGTGTAGTGTGGGTACAAATAATGTGCAGAGTGGGTACAAATAATATGCTGTGTGGGTACAAATAATGTGCAGTGTGGGTACAAATAATGTGCAGAGTGGGGTACATATAATGTGTAGAGTGGGAGAAATAATGTGCAGAACTGGTTCAAACAATGTGCAGTGTCGGTACAAAATAATATGCCGTACGCGTACAAATAATGTGCAGTGTGGGAACAAACAATGTGCAATGTGGGTATATATATCGTGTAGAGTGCAGAGAATTAATGTGCAGTGTGTAGTGTGGGTAAAATTAATGTGCAGTACGGTTAGAAATAATGTGCAGTGTGGGTACAAATATTGTGCAGTCGGAGTACAAATAATGTGTAGTGTGGGTACAAATAATGTGCCGTACGGGTGCAAATAATGAGCAGTGTGGGTACACAAATAATGTGCAGTGTGGGTACACAAATAATGTGCAGTGCGGGCACAAATAATGTGCAGTGTGGGTACACAAATAATGTGCAGTGCGGGCACAAATAATGTGCAGTGCGGATGCAAATAATGTACAGTGTGGGCACAAATAATGTGCAGTACATGGACAAATACTGTGTAGTCTGGGTACAAATAATGTACAGTGTGGATAGACAAATAATGTGCAGAGTGGGTACAAATAATGTGCACTGTAGGCACAAATAATGTGCAGTGCGGGTGCAGATAATGTACAGTGTGGGCACAAATAATGTGCAGTACAGGGACAAATACTGTGTAGTCTGGGTACAAATAATGTGCAGAGTGGGTACAAATAATATGCAGTGTGGGTACAAATAATATGCAGTGTGGGTACAAATAATGTGCAGTATGGGTATAACTAATGTGCAGTGTGGGTATAACTAATGTGCAGTGTGGGTAGACAAACAATGTGCAGTGTGGGTACAAATAATGTGCGGTACGGGTACAAACAATGTGCAGTGTAGGTAGACAAATAATGTGCAGTGTGGGTACAAGTAATGTGCAGTTTGGGTAGAAATAATGTGCGGTACGGGTACAAACAATGTGCAGTGTGGGTGCAAATAATATGCCGTACGCGTACAAATAATGTGCAGTGTGGAAGAAATAATGTGCCGTAGAGTACAAATAATGTGTAGTCTGGGTACAAATAATTTGCAATGTGGGTACATATAATGTGCAGTGCGGGTACAAATAATGTGCAGTGTGGGTACAAATAATGTGCAGTGTGGGTACAAATAATGTGCAGTGCGGGTACAAATAATGTGCAGTGTGGGCACAAATAATGTGCAGTGTGGGCACAAATATTGTACAGTGTGGGCACAAATAATGTGCAGTACATGGACAAATACTGTGTAGTCTGGGTACAAATAATGTACAGTGTGGATAGACAAATAATGTGCAGAGTGGGTACAAATTATGTGCAGAGTGGGTACAAATAATATGCAGAGTGGGTACAAATAAAATGCAGTGTGGGTACAAATAATGTGCAGTATGGGTATAACTAATGTGCAGTGTGGGTACAAATAATGTGCAGTATGGGTATAACTAATGTGCAGTGTGGGTAGATAAATAAAGTGCAGTACGGGTACAAATAATGTACATTGTGAGTAGACAAATAATGTGCAGTGTGGGTACAGATAATGTGCGGTACGGGTACAAACAATGTGAGGTGTAGGTAGACAAATAATGTGCAGTGTGGGTACAAGTAATGTGCAGTGTGGGTAGAAATAATGTGCGGTACGGGTTCAAACAATGTGCAGTGTGGGTACAAATAATATGCCGTACGCGTACAAATAATGTGCAGTGTGGGAACAAATAATGTGCAATGTGGGTATATATATTGTGTAGAGTGCGGAGAATTAATGTGCAGTACGGGTACAAATAATGTGTAGTGTGGGTAAAATTAATGTGCAGTACGGTTAGAAATAATGTGCAGTGTGGGTACAAATATTGTGCAGTCGGAGTACAAATAATGTGTAGTGTGGGTACAAATAATGTGCCGTACGGGTGCAAATAATGAGCAGTGTGGGAACAAATAATGTGCAATGTGGGTACATATAATGTGTAGAGTGGGGAGAAATAATGTGCAGTCTGGGTATAAATAATGTGCAATACGGGTACAAATAATTTGCAGAGTGGATAGACAAACAATGTGCAAAGTGGGTACAATTAATGTGCTGTACGGGGACAAATACTGTGTAGTCTGGGTACAAATAATGTGCAGTGTGGGTACAAATAATGTGCAGAGTGGGTACAAATAATGTGCAGTGTGGGTACAAATAATGTGCAGAGTGGGTACAAATAAAATGCAGTGTGGGTACAAATAATGTGTAGTGTGGGTACAAATAATGTGCAGTATGGGTGCAAATAATATGCAGTGTGGGTACAAATAATGTGCAGTATGGGTATAACTAATGTGCAGTGTGGGTATAACTAATGTGCAGTGTGGGTAGACAAACAATGTGCAGTGTGGGTACAAATAAGTGCAGTACGGGTACAAATAATGTACAGTGTGGGTAGACAAATAATGTGCAGTGTAGGTACAAATAATGTGCGGTACGGGTACAAACAATGTGCAGTGTAGGTAGACAAATAATGTGCAGTGTGGGTACAAGTAATGTGCAGTTTGGGTAGAAATAATGTGCGGTACGGGTACAAACAATGTGCAGTGTGGGTGCAAATAATATGCCGTACGCGTACAAATAATGTGCAGTGTGGGTACAAATAATGTGCCGTAGGAGTACAAATAATGTGTAGTCTGGGTACAAATAATTTGCAATGTGGGTACATATAATGTGCAGTGCGGGTACAAATAATGTGCAGTGTGGGCACAAATAATGTGCAGTGTGGGCACAAATATTGTACAGTGTGGGCACAAATAATGTGCAGTACATGGACAAATACTGTGTAGTCTGGGTACAAATAATGTACAGTGTGGATAGACAAATAATGTGCAGAGTGGGTACAAATTATGTGCAGAGTGGGTACAAATAATATGCAGAGTGGGTACAAATAAAATGCAGTGTGGGTACAAATAATGTGCAGTATGGGTATAACTAATGTGCAGTGTGGGTACAAATAATGTGCAGTATGGGTATAACTAATGTGCAGTGTGGGTAGATAAATAAAGTGCAGTACGGGTACAAATAATGTACATTGTGAGTAGACAAATAATGTGCAGTGTGGGTACAAATAATGTGCAGTACGGGTACAAACAATGTGAGGTGTAGGTAGACAAATAATGTGCAGTGTGGGTACAAGTAATGTGCAGTGTGGGTAGAAATAATGTGCGGTACGGGTTCAAACAATGTGCAGTGTGGGTACAAATAATATGCCGTACGCGTACAAATAATGTGCAGTGTGGGAAACAAATAATGTGCAATGTGGGTATATATATTGTGTAGAGTGCGGAGAATTAATGTGCGGTACGGGTACAAATAATGTGTAGTGTGGGTAAAATTAATGTGCAGTACGGTTAGAAATAATGTGCAGTGTGGGTACAAATATTGTGCAGTCGGAGTACAAATAATGTGTAGTGTGGGTACAAATAATGTGCCGTACGGGTGCAAATAATGAGCAGTGTGGGAACAAATAATGTGCAATGTGGGTACATATAATGTGTAGAGTGGGGAGAAATAATGTGCAGTCTGGGTATAAATAATGTGCAATACGGGTACAAATAATTTGCAGAGTGGATAGACAAACAATGTGCAAAGTGGGTACAATTAATGTGCTGTACGGGGACAAATACTGTGTAGTCTGGGTACAAATAATGTGCAGTGTGGGTACAAATAATGTGCAGAGTGGGTACAAATAATGTGCAGTGTGGGTACAAATAATGTGCAGAGTGGGTACAAATAAAATGCAGTGTGGGTACAAATAATGTGTAGTGTGGGTACAAATAATGTGCAGTATGGGTGCAAATAATATGCAGTGTGGGGTACAAATAATGTGCAGTATGGGTATAACTAATGTGCAGTGTGGGTATAACTAATGTGCAGTGTGGGTAGACAAACAATGTGCAGTGTGGGTACAAATAAAGTGCAGTACGGGTACAAATAATGTACAGTGTGGGTAGACAAATAATGTGCAGTGTAGGTACAAATAATGTGCGGTACGGGTACAACAATGTGCAGTGTAGGTAGACAAATAATGTGCAGTGTGGGTACAAGTAATGTGCAGTTTGGGTAGAAATAATGTGCGGTACGGGTACAAACAATGTGCAGTGTGGGTGCAAATAATATGCCGTACGCGTACAAATAATGTGCAGTGTGGGAAGAAATAATGTGCAATGTGGGTACAAATAATGTGCCGTAGGAGTACAAATAATGTGTAGTCTGGGTGCAAATAATTTGCAATGTGGGTACATATAATGTGCAGTGCGGGTACAAATAATGTGCAGTGTGGGCACAAATATTGTACAGTGTGGGCACAAATAATGTGCAGTACATGGACAAATACTGTGTAGTCTGGGTACAAATAATGTACAGTGTGGATAGACAAATAATGTGCAGAGTGGGTACAAATTATGTGCAGAGTGGGTACAAATAATATGCAGAGTGGGTACAAATAAAATGCAGTGTGGGTACAAATAATGTGCAGTATGGGTATAACTAATGTGCAGTGTGGGTACAAATAATGTGCAGTATGGGTATAACTAATGTGCAGTGTGGGTAGATAAATAAAGTGCAGTACGGGTACAAATAATGTACATTGTGAGTAGACAAATAATGTGCAGTGTGGGTACAAATAATGTGCGGTACGGGTACAAACAATGTGAGGTGTAGGTAGACAAATAATGTGCAGTGTGGGTACAAGTAATGTGCAGTGTGGGTAGAAATAATGTGCGGTACGGGTTCAAACAATGTGCAGTGTGGGTACAAATAATATGCCGTACGCGTACAAATAATGTGCAGTGTGGGAACAAATAATGTGCAATGTGGGTATATATATTGTGTAGAGTGCGGAGAATTAATGTGCAGTACGGGTACAAATAATGTGTAGTGTGGGTAAAATTAATGTGCAGTACGGTTAGAAATAATGTGCAGTGTGGGTACAAATATTGTGCAGTCGGAGTACAAATAATGTGTAGTGTGGGTACAAATAATGTGCCGTACGGGTGCAAATAATGAGCAGTGTGGGAACAAATAATGTGCAATGTGGGTACATATAATGTGTAGAGTGGGGAGAAATAATGTGCAGAACTGGTACAAATAATGTGCAGTGTGGGAACAAATAATGTGCAATGTGGGTACATATAATGTGTAGAGTGGGGAGAAATAATGTGCAGAACTGGTACAAATAATGTGCAATGTGGGAACAAATAATGTGTAGAGTGGGGAGAAATAATGTGCAGTCTGGGTATAAATAATGTGCAATACGGGTACAAATAATTTGCAGAGTGGATAGACAAACAATGTGCAAAGTGGGTACAATTAATGTGCTGTACGGGGACAAATACTGTGTAGTCTGGGTACAAATAATGTGCTGTGTGGGTACAAATAATGTGCAGAGTGGGTACAAATAATGTGCAGTGTGGGTACAAATAAAATGCAGTGTGGGTACAAATAATGTGTAGTGTGGGTACAAATAATGTGCAGTATGGGTGCAAATAATATGCAGTGTGGGTACAAAAATTATGCAGAGTGGGTACAAATAATGTGCAGTATGGGTATAACTAATGTGCAGTGTGGGTAGATAAATAAAGTGCAGTACCGGTACAAATACTGTACATTGTGAGTAGACAAATAATGTGCAGTGTGGGTGCAAATAATGTGCGGTACGGGTACAAACAATGTGAGGTGTAGGTAGACAAATAATGTGCAGTGTGGGTACAAGTAATGTGCAGTGTGGGTAGAAATAATGTGCGGTACGGGTTCAAACAATGTGCAGTGTGGGTACAAATAATATGCCGTACGCGTACAAATAATGTGCAGTGTGGTAACAAATAATGTGCAATGTGGGTATATATATTGTGTAGAGTGCGGAGAATTAATGTGCAGTACGGGTACAAATAATGTGTAGTGTGGGTAAAATTAATGTGCAGTACGGTTAGAAATAATGTGTAGTCTGGGTACAAATAATGTGCAATGTGGGTACATATAATGTGCAGTGCGGGTACAAATAATGTGCAGTGTGGGTACACAAATAATGTGCAGTGTGGGCACAAATAATGTGCAGTGCGGATGCAAATATTGTACAGTGTGGGCACAAATAATGTGCAGTACATGGACAAATACTGTGTAGTCTGGGTACAAATAATGTACAGTGTGGATAGACAAATAATGTGCAGAGTGGGTACAACTAATGTGCACTGTAGGCACAAATAATGTGCAGAGTGGGTACAAATTATGTGCAGAGTGGGTACAAATAATATGCAGAGTGGGTACAAATAAAATGCAGTGTGGGTACAAATAATGTGCAGTATGGGTATAACTAATGTGCAGTGTGGGTATAACTAATGTGCAGTGTGGGTACAAATAATGTGCAGTATGGGTATAACTAATGTGCAGTGTGGGTAGATAAATAAAGTGCAGTACGGGTACAAATAATGTACATTGTGAGTAGACAAATAATGTGCAGTGTGGGTACAAATAATGTGCAGAGTGGGTACAAATAATATGCTGTGTGGGTACAAATAATGTGCAGTGTGGGTACAAATAATGTGCAGAGTGGGTACATATAATGTGTAGAGTGGGGAGAAATAATGTGCAGAACTGGTACAAACAATGTGCAGTGTCGGTACAAATAATGTGCAGTACAGGGACAAATACTGTGTAGTCTGGGTACAAATAATGTGCAGAGTGGGTACAAATAATATGCAGTGTGGGTATAAAAATTATGCAGAGTGGGTACAAATAAAATGCAGTGTGGGTACAAATAATGTGCAGTATGGGTATAACTAATGTGCAGTGTGGGTAGATAAATAAAGTGCAGTACGGGTACAAATAATGTACAGTGTGGGTAGACAAATAATGTGCAGTGTGGGTACAAATAATGTGTGGTACGGGTACAAATAATGTGCAGTGTGGGAACACATAATGTGCAATGTGGGTATATATATCGTGTAGAGTGGGGAGAAATAATGTGCAGTCTGGGTACAAATAATGTGCAATACGGGTACAAATAATTTGCACAGTGGATAGACAAACAATGTGCAAAGTGGGTACAATTAATGTGCTGTACGGGGACAAATACTGTGTAGTCTGGGTACAAATAATGTGCAGTGTGGATAGACAAATAATGTGCAGTATGGGTACAAATAATGTGCAGTGTGGGTACAAATAATGTGCAGAGTGGGTACAAATAATGTGCAGTGTGGGTACAAATAATGTGCAGAGTGGGTACAAATAATGTGCAGAGTGGGTACAAATAATGTGCAGTGTGGGTACAAATAATGTGCAGAGTGGGTACAAATAATGTGCAGTATGGGTACAAATAATGTGCAGTGTGGGTAGACAAATAATGTGCAGTGTAGGTACAAATAATGTGCAGTGTGGGTACAAATAATGTGCAGAGTGGGTACAAATAATGTGCAGTGTGGGTACAAATAATGTGCAGAGTGGGTACAAATAAAATGCAGTGTGGGTACAAATAATGTGTAGTGTGGGTACAAATAATGTGCAGTATGGGTGCAAATAATATGCAGTGTGGGTACAAAAATTATGCAGAGTGGGTACAAATAATGTGCAGTATGGGTATAACTAATGTGCAGTGTGGGTAGATAAATAAAGTGCAGTACGGGTACAAATAATGTACATTGTGAGTAGACAAATAATGTGCAGTGTGGGTACAAATAATGTGCGGTACGGGTACAAACAATGTGAGGTGTAGGTAGACAAATAATGTGCAGTGTGGGTACAAGTAATGTGCAGTGTGGGTAGAAATAATGTGCGGTACGGGTTCAAACAATGTGCAGTGTGGATACAAATAATATGCCGTACGCGTACAAATAATGTGCAGTGTGGTAACAAATAATGTGCAATGTGGGTATATATATTGTGTAGAGTGCGGAGAATTAATGTGCAGTACGGGTACAAATAATGTGTAGTGTGGGTAAAATTAATGTGCAGTACGGTTAGAAATAATGTGCAGTGTGGGTACAAATATTGTGCAGTCGGAGTACAAATATTGTGCAGTCGGAGTACAAATAATGTGTAGTGTGGGTACAAATAATGTGCCGTACGGGTGCAAATAATGAGCAGTGTGGGAACAAATAATGTGCAATGTGGGTACATATAATGTGTAGAGTGGGGAGAAATAATGTGCAGTCTGGGTATAAATAATGTGCAATACGGGTACAAATAATTTGCAGAGTGGATAGACAAACAATGTGCAAAGTGGGTACAATTAATGTGCTGTACGGGGACAAATACTGTGTTGTCTGGGTACAAATAATGTGCAGTGTGGGTACAAATAATGTGCAGAGTGGGTACAAATAATATGCTGTGTGGGTACAAATAATGTGCAGTGTGGGTACAAATAATGTGCAGAGTGGGTACATATAATGTGTAGAGTGGGGAGAAATAATGTGCAGAACTGGTACAAACAATGTGCAGTGTCGGTACAAATAATATGCCGTACGCGTACAAATAATGTGCAGTACAGGGACAAATACTGTGTAGTCTGGGTACAAATAATGTGCAGAGTGGGTACAAATAATATGCAGTGTGGGTATAAAAATTATGCAGAGTGGGTACAAATAAAATGCAGTGTGGGTACAAATAATGTGCAGTATGGGTATAACTAATGTGCAGTGTGGGTAGATAAATAAAGTGCAGTACGGGTACAAATAATGTACAGTGTGGGTAGACAAATAATGTGCAGTGTGGGTACAAGTAATGTGCAGTGTGGGTAGAAATAATGTGCGGTACGGGTTCAAACAATGTGCAGTGTGGGTACAAATAATATGCCGTACGCGTACAAATAATGTGCAGTGTGGGAACAAATAATGTGCAATGTGGGTATATATATTGTGTAGAGTGCGGAGAATTAATGTGCAGTACGGGTACAAATAATGTGTAGTGTGGGTAAAATTAATGTGCAGTACGGTTAGAAATAATGTGCAGTGTGGGTACAAATATTGTGCAGTCGGAGTACAAATAATGTGTAGTGTGGGTACAAATAATGTGCCGTACGGGTGCAAATAATGAGCAGTGTGGGAACAAATAATGTGCAATGTGGGTACATATAATGTGTAGAGTGGGGAGAAATAATGTGCAGAACTGGTACAAATAATGTGCAGTGTGGGAACAAATAATGTGCAATGTGGGTACATATAATGTGTAGAGTGGGGAGAAATAATGTGCAGAACTGGTACAAATAATGTGCAATGTGGGAACAAATAATGTGTAGAGTGGGGAGAAATAATGTGCAGTCTGGGTATAAATAATGTGCAATACGGGTACAAATAATTTGCAGAGTGGATAGACAAACAATGTGCAAAGTGGGTACAATTAATGTGCTGTACGGGGACAAATACTGTGTAGTCTGGGTACAAATAATGTGCTGTGTGGGTACAAATAATGTGCAGAGTGGGTACAAATAATGTGCAGTGTGGGTACAAATAAAATGCAGTGTGGGTACAAATAATGTGTAGTGTGGGTACAAATAATGTGCAGTATGGGTGCAAATAATATGCAGTGTGGGTACAAAAATTATGCAGAGTGGGTACAAATAATGTGCAGTATGGGTATAACTAATGTGCAGTGTGGGTAGATAAATAAAGTGCAGTACCGGTACAAATACTGTACATTGTGAGTAGACAAATAATGTGCAGTGTGGGTGCAAATAATGTGCGGTACGGGTACAAACAATGTGAGGTGTAGGTAGACAAATAATGTGCAGTGTGGGTACAAGTAATGTGCAGTGTGGGTAGAAATAATGTGCGGTACGGGTTCAAACAATGTGCAGTGTGGGTACAAATAATATGCCGTACGCGTACAAATAATGTGCAGTGTGGTAACAAATAATGTGCAATGTGGGTATATATATTGTGTAGAGTGCGGAGAATTAATGTGCAGTACGGGTACAAATAATGTGTAGTGTGGGTAAAATTAATGTGCAGTACGGTTAGAAATAATGTGTAGTCTGGGTACAAATAATGTGCAATGTGGGTACATATAATGTGCAGTGCGGGTACAAATAATGTGCAGTGTGGGTACACAAATAATGTGCAGTGTGGGCACAAATAATGTGCAGTGCGGATGCAAATATTGTACAGTGTGGGCACAAATAATGTGCAGTACATGGACAAATACTGTGTAGTCTGGGTACAAATAATGTACAGTGTGGATAGACAAATAATGTGCAGAGTGGGTACAACTAATGTGCACTGTAGGCACAAATAATGTGCAGAGTGGGTACAAATTATGTGCAGAGTGGGTACAAATAATATGCAGAGTGGGTACAAATAAAATGCAGTGTGGGTACAAATAATGTGCAGTATGGGTATAACTAATGTGCAGTGTGGGTATAACTAATGTGCAGTGTGGGTACAAATAATGTGCAGTATGGGTATAACTAATGTGCAGTGTGGGTAGATAAATAAAGTGCAGTACGGGTACAAATAATGTACATTGTGAGTAGACAAATAATGTGCAGTGTGGGTACAAATAATGTGCAGAGTGGGTACAAATAATATGCTGTGTGGGTACAAATAATGTGCAGTGTGGGTACAAATAATGTGCAGAGTGGGTACATATAATGTGTAGAGTGGGGAGAAATAATGTGCAGAACTGGTACAAACAATGTGCAGTGTCGGTACAAATAATGTGCAGTACAGGGACAAATACTGTGTAGTCTGGGTACAAATAATGTGCAGAGTGGGTACAAATAATATGCAGTGTGGGTATAAAAATTATGCAGAGTGGGTACAAATAAAATGCAGTGTGGGTACAAATAATGTGCAGTATGGGTATAACTAATGTGCAGTGTGGGTAGATAAATAAAGTGCAGTACGGGTACAAATAATGTACAGTGTGGGTAGACAAATAATGTGCAGTGTGGGTACAAATAATGTGTGGTACGGGTACAAATAATGTGCAGTGTGGGAACACATAATGTGCAATGTGGGTATATATATCGTGTAGAGTGGGGAGAAATAATGTGCAGTCTGGGTACAAATAATGTGCAATACGGGTACAAATAATTTGCACAGTGGATAGACAAACAATGTGCAAAGTGGGTACAATTAATGTGCTGTACGGGGACAAATACTGTGTAGTCTGGGTACAAATAATGTGCAGTGTGGATAGACAAATAATGTGCAGTATGGGTACAAATAATGTGCAGTGTGGGTACAAATAATGTGCAGAGTGGGTACAAATAATGTGCAGTGTGGGTACAAATAATGTGCAGAGTGGGTACAAATAATGTGCAGAGTGGGTACAAATAATGTGCAGTGTGGGTACAAATAATGTGCAGAGTGGGTACAAATAATGTGCAGTATGGGTACAAATAATGTGCAGTGTGGGTAGACAAATAATGTGCAGTGTAGGTACAAATAATGTGCAGTGTGGGTACAAATAATGTGCAGAGTGGGTACAAATAATGTGCAGTGTGGGTACAAATAATGTGCAGAGTGGGTACAAATAAAATGCAGTGTGGGTACAAATAATGTGTAGTGTGGGTACAAATAATGTGCAGTATGGGTGCAAATAATATGCAGTGTGGGTACAAAAATTATGCAGAGTGGGTACAAATAATGTGCAGTATGGGTATAACTAATGTGCAGTGTGGGTAGATAAATAAAGTGCAGTACGGGTACAAATAATGTACATTGTGAGTAGACAAATAATGTGCAGTGTGGGTACAAATAATGTGCGGTACGGGTACAAACAATGTGAGGTGTAGGTAGACAAATAATGTGCAGTGTGGGTACAAGTAATGTGCAGTGTGGGTAGAAATAATGTGCGGTACGGGTTCAAACAATGTGCAGTGTGGATACAAATAATATGCCGTACGCGTACAAATAATGTGCAGTGTGGTAACAAATAATGTGCAATGTGGGTATATATATTGTGTAGAGTGCGGAGAATTAATGTGCAGTACGGGTACAAATAATGTGTAGTGTGGGTAAAATTAATGTGCAGTACGGTTAGAAATAATGTGCAGTGTGGGTACAAATATTGTGCAGTCGGAGTACAAATATTGTGCAGTCGGAGTACAAATAATGTGTAGTGTGGGTACAAATAATGTGCCGTACGGGTGCAAATAATGAGCAGTGTGGGAACAAATAATGTGCAATGTGGGTACATATAATGTGTAGAGTGGGGAGAAATAATGTGCAGTCTGGGTATAAATAATGTGCAATACGGGTACAAATAATTTGCAGAGTGGATAGACAAACAATGTGCAAAGTGGGTACAATTAATGTGCTGTACGGGGACAAATACTGTGTTGTCTGGGTACAAATAATGTGCAGTGTGGGTACAAATAATGTGCAGAGTGGGTACAAATAATATGCTGTGTGGGTACAAATAATGTGCAGTGTGGGTACAAATAATGTGCAGAGTGGGTACATATAATGTGTAGAGTGGGGAGAAATAATGTGCAGAACTGGTACAAACAATGTGCAGTGTCGGTACAAATAATATGCCGTACGCGTACAAATAATGTGCAGTACAGGGACAAATACTGTGTAGTCTGGGTACAAATAATGTGCAGAGTGGGTACAAATAATATGCAGTGTGGGTATAAAAATTATGCAGAGTGGGTACAAATAAAATGCAGTGTGGGTACAAATAATGTGCAGTATGGGTATAACTAATGTGCAGTGTGGGTAGATAAATAAAGTGCAGTACGGGTACAAATAATGTACAGTGTGGGTAGACAAATAATGTGCAGTGTGGGTACAAATAATGTGCAATGTGGGTATATATATTGTGTAGAGTGCGGAGAATTAATGTGCAGTACGGGTACAAATAATGTGTAGTGTGGGTAAAATTAATGTGCAGTACGGTTAGAAATAATGTGCAGTGTGGGTACAAATATTGTGCAGTCGGAGTACAAATATTGTGCAGTCGGAGTACAAATAATGTGTAGTGTGGGTACAAATAATGTGCCGTACGGGTGCAAATAATGAGCAGTGTGGGAACAAATAATGTGCAATGTGGGTACATATAATGTGTAGAGTGGGGAGAAATAATGTGCAGTCTGGGTATAAATAATGTGCAATACGGGTACAAATAATTTGCAGAGTGGATAGACAAACAATGTGCAAAGTGGGTACAATTAATGTGCTGTACGGGGACAAATACTGTGTTGTCTGGGTACAAATAATGTGCAGTGTGGGTACAAATAATGTGCAGAGTGGGTACAAATAATATGCTGTGTGGGTACAAATAATGTGCAGTGTGGGTACAAATAATGTGCAGAGTGGGTACATATAATGTGTAGAGTGGGGAGAAATAATGTGCAGAACTGGTACAAACAATGTGCAGTGTCGGTACAAATAATATGCCGTACGCGTACAAATAATGTGCAGTACAGGGACAAATACTGTGTAGTCTGGGTACAAATAATGTGCAGAGTGGGTACAAATAATATGCAGTGTGGGTATAAAAATTATGCAGAGTGGGTACAAATAAAATGCAGTGTGGGTACAAATAATGTGCAGTATGGGTATAACTAATGTGCAGTGTGGGTAGATAAATAAAGTGCAGTACGGGTACAAATAATGTACAGTGTGCGTAGACAAATAATGTGCAGTGTGGGTACAAATAATGTGCAGTGTGGGAACAAATAATGTGCAATGTGGGTATATATATCGTGTAGAGTGCAGAGAATTAATGTGCAGTGCGGGTACAAATAATGTGAAGTGTGGGTAAAATTAATGTGCAGTACGGTTAGAAATAATGTGTCAATCTATTATGTACTCTCAAATGTCTTGTAACAATATTTTTCTTCTGTTTTTTTTCAAAAAACTAATAAAAAGATTTGAAAAGAAAGAAAGAAATAATGTGCAGTGTGTGTACAAATATTGTGCCGTAGGAGTACAAATAATGTGTAGTGTGGATACAAATAATGTGCCGTACGGGTGCAAATAATGAGCAGTGTGGGAACAAATAATGTGCAATGTGGGTACAAATAATGTGTAGAGTGGGGAGAAATAATGTGCAGTCTGGGTATAAATAATGTGCAATACGGGTACAAGTAATTTGCAGAGTGGATAGACAAACAATGTGCAAAGTGGGTACAATTAATGTGCTGTACAGGGACAAATATTGTGTAGTCTGGGTACAAATAATGTGCTGTGTGGATAGACAAATAATGTCCCAGATTGGGTACAAATAATATGCAGTGTGGGTAGAGAAATAATGTGCATTGTGCGTAGAAATAATGTGCAGTACGGGTACAAAAAATATGCAGAACGGGTACAAATAATATGCTGTGCGGGTACAAATAATGTGCAGCATGGGTACAAATAAAATGCAGTATGGGTACAAATAATGTGCAGTGCGGGTACAAATAATGTGCAGTGTGAGTAGAAATAATGTGCAGTGTGGGTATAAATAATGTGCAGTGTGGGTATAAATAATGTGCAGTGCGGGTACAAATAATGTGCAGTGTGGGTAGACAAATAATGTGCAGTGTGGGTATAAATAATGTGCAGTATGGGTACAAAAAATGTGCAGTGTGGGTACAAATAATGTGCAGTATGGATACAAAAAATGTGCAGTGTGGGTACTAATAATATGCAGTACAGGTAAATATAATATGCTGTGCGGGAACAAATAATGTGCAGTGTGGGTCGACGAATAATATGCAGTGCGGGCACAAATAACGTGCAGTGTAGGCACAAATAATGTGCAGTGCGGGTGCAAATAATGTACAGTGTGGGCACAAATAATGTGTAGTACATAGACAAATACTGTGTAGTCTGGGTACAAATAATGTGCAGTGTGGATACAAATAATGTGCAGTGTGGATAGACAAATAATGTGCAGGGTGGGTACAAATAATGTGCAGTACGGGTACAAATAATGTGCAATGTGGGTATAACTAATGTGCAGTGTGGGTATAACTAATGTGCAGTGTGGGTAGACAAACAATGTGCAGTGTGGGTACAAATAAAGTGCAGTACGGGTACAAATAATGTACAGTGTGGGTAGACAAATAATGTGCAGTACAGGTACAAATAATGTGCGGTACGGGTACAAACAATGTGCAGTGTAGGTAGACAAATAATGTGCAGTGTGGGTACTAGTAATGTGCAGTTTGGGTAGAAATAATGTGCGGTACGGGTACAAACAATGTACAGTGTGGGAACAAATAATGTGCAATGTGGGTACAAATAATGTGCCGTAGGAGTACAAATAATGTGTAGTCTGGGTACAAATAATGTGCAATGTGGGTACATATAATGTGCAGTGCGGGTACAAATAATGTGCAGTGTGGGTACACAAATAATGTGCAGTGTGGGCACAAATAATGTGCAGTGCGGATGCAAATATTGTACAGTGTGGGCACAAATAATGTGCAGTACATGGACAAATACTGTGTAGTCTGGGTACAAATAATGTACAGTGTGGATAGACAAATAATGTGCAGAGTGGGTACAACTAATGTGCACTGTAGGCACAAATAATGTGCAGAGTGGGTAAAAATTATGTGCAGAGTGGGTACAAATAATATGCAGAGTGGGTACAAATAAAATGCAGTGTGGGTACAAATAATGTGCAGTATGGGTATAACTAATGTGCAGTGTGGGTAGATAAATAAAGTGCAGTACGGTTACAAATAATGTACATTGTGAGTAGACAAATAATGTGCAGTGTGGGTACAAATAATGTGCGGTACGGGTTCAAACAATGTGCAGTGTGGGTACAAATAATATGCCGTACGCGTACAAATAATGTGCAGTGTGGGAACAAATAATGTGCAATGTGGGTATATATATTGTGTAGAGTGCGGAGAATTAATGTGCAGTACGGGTACAAATAATGTGTAGTGTGGGTAAAATTAATGTGCAGTACGGTTAGAAATAATGTGCAGTGTGGGTACAAATATTGTGCAGTCGGAGTACAAATAATGTGTAGTGTGGGTACAAAAAATGTGCCGTACGGGTGCAAATAATGAGCAGTGTGGGAACAAATAATGTGCAATGTGGGTACATATAATGTGTAGAGTGGGGAGAAATAATGTGCAGTCTGGGTATAAATAATGTGCAATACGGGTACAAATAATTTGCAGAGTGGATAGACAAACAATGTGCAAAGTGGGTACAATTAATGTGCTGTACGGGGACAAATACTGTGTAGTCTGGGTACAAATAATGTGCAGTGTGGGTACAAATAATGTGCAGAGTGGGTACAAATAATGTGCAGTGTGGGTACAAATAATGTGCAGAGTGGGTACAAATAAAATGCAGTGTGGGTACAAATAATGTGCAGTGTGGGTACAAATAATGTGCAGTATGGGTGCAAATAATATGCAGTGTGGGTACAAAAATTATGCAGAGTGGGTACAAATAATGTGCAGTATGGGTATAACTAATGTGCAGTGTGGGTAGATAAATAAAGTGCAGTACGGGTACAAATAATGTACATTGTGAGTAGACAAATAATGTGCAGTGTGGGTACAAATAATGTGCGGTACGGGTACAAACAATGTGAGGTGTAGGTAGAGAAATAATGTGCAGTGTGGGTACAAGTAATGTGCAGTGTGGGTAGAAATAATGTGCGGTACGGGTTCAAACAATGTGCAGTGTGGGTACAAATAATATGCCGTACGCGTACAAATAATGTGCAGTGTGGGAACAAATAATGTGCAATGTGGGTATATATATTGTGTAGAGTGCGGAGAATTAATGTGCAGTACGGGTACAAATAATGTGTAGTGTGGGTAAAATTAATGTGCAGTACGGTTCGAAATAATGTGCAGTGTGGGTACAAATATTGTGCAGTCGGAGTACAAATAATGTGTAGTGTGGGTACAAATAATGTGCCGTACGGGTGCAAATAATGAGCAGTGTGGGAACAAATAATGTGCAATGTGGGTACATATAATGTGTAGAGTGGGGAGAAATAATGTGCAGTCTGGGTATAAATAATGTGCAATACGGGTACAAATAATTTGCAGAGTGGATAGACAAACAATGTGCAAAGTGGGTACAATTAATGTGCTGTACGGGGACAAATACTGTGTAGTCTGGGTACAAATAATGTGTAGTGTGGGTACAAATAATGTGCAGAGTGGGTACAAATAATATGCAGTGTGGGTACAAATAATGTGCAGTGTGGGTACAAATAATGTGCAGAGTGGGTACATATAATGTGTAGAGTGGGGAGAAATAATGTGCAGAACTGGTTCAAACAATGTGCAGTGTCGGTACAAATAATATGCCGTACGCGTACAAATAATGTGCAGTGTGGGAACAAACAATGTGCAATGTGGGTATATATATCGTGTAGAGTGCAGAGAATTAATGTGCAGTGCGGGTACAAATAATGTGTAGTGTGGGTAAAATTAATGTGCAGTACGGTTAGAAATAATGTGCAGTGTGGGTACAAATATTGTGCAGTCGGAGTACAAATAATGTGTAGTGTGGGTACAAATAATGTGCCGTACGGGTGCAAATAATGAGCAGTGTGGGTACACAAATAATGTGCAGTGTGGGTACACAAATAATGTGCAGTGCGGGCACAAATAATGTGCAGTGTGGGTACACAAATAATGTGCAGTGCGGGCACAAATAATGTGCAGTGCGGATGCAAATAATGTACAGTGTGGGCACAAATAATGTGCAGTACATGGACAAATACTGTGTAGTCTGGGTACAAATAATGTACAGTGTGGATAGACAAATAATGTGCAGAGTGGGTACAAATAATGTGCACTGTAGGCACAAATAATGTGCAGTGCGGGTGCAGATAATGTACAGTGTGGGCACAAATAATGTGCAGTACAGGGACAAATACTGTGTAGTCTGGGTACAAATAATGTGCAGAGTGGGTACAAATAATATGCAGTGTGGGTACAAATAATATGCAGTGTGGGTACAAATAATGTGCAGTATGGGTATAACTAATGTGCAGTGTGGGTATAACTAATGTGCAGTGTGGGTAGACAAACAATGTGCAGTGTGGGTACAAATAAAGTGCAGTACGGGTACAAATAATGTACAGTGTGGGTAGACAAATAATGTGCAGTGTAGGTACAAATAATGTGCGGTACGGGTACAAACAATGTGCAGTGTAGGTAGACAAATAATGTGCAGTGTGGGTACAAGTAATGTGCAGTTTGGGTAGAAATAATGTGCGGTACGGGTACAAACAATGTGCAGTGTGGGTGCAAATAATATGCCGTACGCGTACAAATAATGTGCAGTGTGGGAAGAAATAATGTGCAATGTGGGTACAAATAATGTGCCGTAGGAGTACAAATAATGTGTAGTCTGGGTACAAATAATTTGCAATGTGGGTACATATAATGTGCAGTGCGGGTACAAATAATGTGCAGTGTGGGCACAAATAATGTGCAGTGTGGGCACAAATATTGTACAGTGTGGGCACAAATAATGTGCAGTACATGGACAAATACTGTGTAGTCTGGGTACAAATAATGTACAGTGTGGATAGACAAATAATGTGCAGAGTGGGTACAAATTATGTGCAGAGTGGGTACAAATAATATGCAGAGTGGGTACAAATAAAATGCAGTGTGGGTACAAATAATGTGCAGTATGGGTATAACTAATGTGCAGTGTGGGTACAAATAATGTGCAGTATGGGTATAACTAATGTGCAGTGTGGGTAGATAAATAAAGTGCAGTACGGGTACAAATAATGTACATTGTGAGTAGACAAATAATGTGCAGTGTGGGTACAAATAATGTGCGGTACGGGTACAAACAATGTGAGGTGTAGGTAGACAAATAATGTGCAGTGTGGGTACAAGTAATGTGCAGTGTGGGTAGAAATAATGTGCGGTACGGGTTCAAACAATGTGCAGTGTGGGTACAAATAATATGCCGTACGCGTACAAATAATGTGCAGTGTGGGAACAAATAATGTGCAATGTGGGTATATATATTGTGTAGAGTGCGGAGAATTAATGTGCAGTACGGGTACAAATAATGTGTAGTGTGGGTAAAATTAATGTGCAGTACGGTTAGAAATAATGTGCAGTGTGGGTACAAATATTGTGCAGTCGGAGTACAAATAATGTGTAGTGTGGGTACAAATAATGTGCCGTACGGGTGCAAATAATGAGCAGTGTGGGAACAAATAATGTGCAATGTGGGTACATATAATGTGTAGAGTGGGGAGAAATAATGTGCAGTCTGGGTATAAATAATGTGCAATACGGGTACAAATAATTTGCAGAGTGGATAGACAAACAATGTGCAAAGTGGGTACAATTAATGTGCTGTACGGGGACAAATACTGTGTAGTCTGGGTACAAATAATGTGCAGTGTGGGTACAAATAATGTGCAGAGTGGGTACAAATAATGTGCAGTGTGGGTACAAATAATGTGCAGAGTGGGTACAAATAAAATGCAGTGTGGGTACAAATAATGTGTAGTGTGGGTACAAATAATGTGCAGTATGGGTGCAAATAATATGCAGTGTGGGTACAAATAATGTGCAGTATGGGTATAACTAATGTGCAGTGTGGGTATAACTAATGTGCAGTGTGGGTAGACAAACAATGTGCAGTGTGGGTACAAATAAAGTGCAGTACGGGTACAAATAATGTACAGTGTGGGTAGACAAATAATGTGCAGTGTAGGTACAAATAATGTGCGGTACGGGTACAAACAATGTGCAGTGTAGGTAGACAAATAATGTGCAAAGTGGGTACAATTAATGTGCTGTACGGGGACAAATACTGTGTAGTCTGGGTACAAATAATGTGTAGTGTGGGTACAAATAATGTGCAGAGTGGGTACAAATAATATGCTGTGTGGGTACAAATAATGTGCAGTGTGGGTACAAATAATGTGCAGAGTGGGTACATATAATGTGTAGAGTGGGGAGAAATAATGTGCAGAACTGGTTCAAACAATGTGCAGTGTCGGTACAAATAATATGCCGTACGCGTACAAATAATGTGCAGTGTGGGAACAAACAATGTGCAATGTGGGTATATATATCGTGTAGAGTGCAGAGAATTAATGTGCAGTGCGGGTACAAATAATGTGTAGTGTGGGTAAAATTAATGTGCAGTACGGTTAGAAATAATGTGCAGTGTGGGTACAAATATTGTGCAGTCGGAGTACAAATAATGTGTAGTGTGGGTACAAATAATGTGCCGTACGGGTGCAAATAATGAGCAGTGTGGGTACACAAATAATGTGCAGTGTGGGTACACAAATAATGTGCAGTGCGGGCACAAATAATGTGCAGTGTGGGTACACAAATAATGTGCAGTGCGGGCACAAATAATGTGCAGTGCGGATGCAAATAATGTACAGTGTGGGCACAAATAATGTGCAGTACATGGACAAATACTGTGTAGTCTGGGTACAAATAATGTACAGTGTGGATAGACAAATAATGTGCAGAGTGGGTACAAATAATGTGCACTGTAGGCACAAATAATGTGCAGTGCGGGTGCAGATAATGTACAGTGTGGGCACAAATAATGTGCAGTACAGGGACAAATACTGTGTAGTCTGGGTACAAATAATGTGCAGAGTGGGTACAAATAATATGCAGTGTGGGTACAAATAATATGCAGTGTGGGTACAAATAATGTGCAGTATGGGTATAACTAATGTGCAGTGTGGGTATAACTAATGTGCAGTGTGGGTAGACAAACAATGTGCAGTGTGGGTACAAATAAAGTGCAGTACGGGTACAAATAATGTACAGTGTGGGTAGACAAATAATGTGCAGTGTAGGTACAAATAATGTGCGGTACGGGTACAAACAATGTGCAGTGTAGGTAGACAAATAATGTGCAGTGTGGGTACAAGTAATGTGCAGTTTGGGTAGAAATAATGTGCGGTACGGGTACAAACAATGTGCAGTGTGGGTGCAAATAATATGCCGTACGCGTACAAATAATGTGCAGTGTGGGAAGAAATAATGTGCAATGTGGGTACAAATAATGTGCCGTAGGAGTACAAATAATGTGTAGTCTGGGTACAAATAATTTGCAATGTGGGTACATATAATGTGCAGTGCGGGTACAAATAATGTGCAGTGTGGGCACAAATAATGTGCAGTGTGGGCACAAATATTGTACAGTGTGGGCACAAATAATGTGCAGTACATGGACAAATACTGTGTAGTCTGGGTACAAATAATGTACAGTGTGGATAGACAAATAATGTGCAGAGTGGGTACAAATTATGTGCAGAGTGGGTACAAATAATATGCAGAGTGGGTACAAATAAAATGCAGTGTGGGTACAAATAATGTGCAGTATGGGTATAACTAATGTGCAGTGTGGGTACAAATAATGTGCAGTATGGGTATAACTAATGTGCAGTGTGGGTAGATAAATAAAGTGCAGTACGGGTACAAATAATGTACATTGTGAGTAGACAAATAATGTGCAGTGTGGGTACAAATAATGTGCGGTACGGGTACAAACAATGTGAGGTGTAGGTAGACAAATAATGTGCAGTGTGGGTACAAGTAATGTGCAGTGTGGGTAGAAATAATGTGCGGTACGGGTTCAAACAATGTGCAGTGTGGGTACAAATAATATGCCGTACGCGTACAAATAATGTGCAGTGTGGGAACAAATAATGTGCAATGTGGGTATATATATTGTGTAGAGTGCGGAGAATTAATGTGCAGTACGGGTACAAATAATGTGTAGTGTGGGTAAAATTAATGTGCAGTACGGTTAGAAATAATGTGCAGTGTGGGTACAAATATTGTGCAGTCGGAGTACAAATAATGTGTAGTGTGGGTACAAATAATGTGCCGTACGGGTGCAAATAATGAGCAGTGTGGGAACAAATAATGTGCAATGTGGGTACATATAATGTGTAGAGTGGGGAGAAATAATGTGCAGTCTGGGTATAAATAATGTGCAATACGGGTACAAATAATTTGCAGAGTGGATAGACAAACAATGTGCAAAGTGGGTACAATTAATGTGCTGTACGGGGACAAATACTGTGTAGTCTGGGTACAAATAATGTGCAGTGTGGGTACAAATAATGTGCAGAGTGGGTACAAATAATGTGCAGTGTGGGTACAAATAATGTGCAGAGTGGGTACAAATAAAATGCAGTGTGGGTACAAATAATGTGTAGTGTGGGTACAAATAATGTGCAGTATGGGTGCAAATAATATGCAGTGTGGGTACAAATAATGTGCAGTATGGGTATAACTAATGTGCAGTGTGGGTATAACTAATGTGCAGTGTGGGTAGACAAACAATGTGCAGTGTGGGTACAAATAAAGTGCAGTACGGGTACAAATAATGTACAGTGTGGGTAGACAAATAATGTGCAGTGTAGGTACAAATAATGTGCGGTACGGGTACAAACAATGTGCAGTGTAGGTAGACAAATAATGTGCAGTGTGGGTACAAGTAATGTGCAGTTTGGGTAGAAATAATGTGCGGTACGGGTACAAACAATGTGCAGTGTGGGTGCAAATAATATGCCGTACGCGTACAAATAATGTGCAGTGTGGGTACAAATAATGTGCCGTAGGAGTACAAATAATGTGTAGTCTGGGTACAAATAATTTGCAATGTGGGTACATATAATGTGCAGTGCGGGTACAAATAATGTGCAGTGTGGGCACAAATAATGTGCAGTGTGGGCACAAATATTGTACAGTGTGGGCACAAATAATGTGCAGTACATGGACAAATACTGTGTAGTCTGGGTACAAATAATGTACAGTGTGGATAGACAAATAATGTGCAGAGTGGGTACAAATTATGTGCAGAGTGGGTACAAATAATATGCAGAGTGGGTACAAATAAAATGCAGTGTGGGTACAAATAATGTGCAGTATGGGTATAACTAATGTGCAGTGTGGGTACAAATAATGTGCAGTATGGGTATAACTAATGTGCAGTGTGGGTAGATAAATAAAGTGCAGTACGGGTACAAATAATGTACATTGTGAGTAGACAAATAATGTGCAGTGTGGGTACAAATAATGTGCAGTACGGGTACAAACAATGTGAGGTGTAGGTAGACAAATAATGTGCAGTGTGGGTACAAGTAATGTGCAGTGTGGGTAGAAATAATGTGCGGTACGGGTTCAAACAATGTGCAGTGTGGGTACAAATAATATGCCGTACGCGTACAAATAATGTGCAGTGTGGGAACAAATAATGTGCAATGTGGGTATATATATTGTGTAGAGTGCGGAGAATTAATGTGCGGTACGGGTACAAATAATGTGTAGTGTGGGTAAAATTAATGTGCAGTACGGTTAGAAATAATGTGCAGTGTGGGTACAAATATTGTGCAGTCGGAGTACAAATAATGTGTAGTGTGGGTACAAATAATGTGCCGTACGGGTGCAAATAATGAGCAGTGTGGGAACAAATAATGTGCAATGTGGGTACATATAATGTGTAGAGTGGGGAGAAATAATGTGCAGTCTGGGTATAAATAATGTGCAATACGGGTACAAATAATTTGCAGAGTGGATAGACAAACAATGTGCAAAGTGGGTACAATTAATGTGCTGTACGGGGACAAATACTGTGTAGTCTGGGTACAAATAATGTGCAGTGTGGGTACAAATAATGTGCAGAGTGGGTACAAATAATGTGCAGTGTGGGTACAAATAATGTGCAGAGTGGGTACAAATAAAATGCAGTGTGGGTACAAATAATGTGTAGTGTGGGTACAAATAATGTGCAGTATGGGTGCAAATAATATGCAGTGTGGGTACAAATAATGTGCAGTATGGGTATAACTAATGTGCAGTGTGGGTATAACTAATGTGCAGTGTGGGTAGACAAACAATGTGCAGTGTGGGTACAAATAAAGTGCAGTACGGGTACAAATAATGTACAGTGTGGGTAGACAAATAATGTGCAGTGTAGGTACAAATAATGTGCGGTACGGGTACAAACAATGTGCAGTGTAGGTAGACAAATAATGTGCAGTGTGGGTACAAGTAATGTGCAGTTTGGGTAGAAATAATGTGCGGTACGGGTACAAACAATGTGCAGTGTGGGTGCAAATAATATGCCGTACGCGTACAAATAATGTGCAGTGTGGGAAGAAATAATGTGCAATGTGGGTACAAATAATGTGCCGTAGGAGTACAAATAATGTGTAGTCTGGGTACAAATAATTTGCAATGTGGGTACATATAATGTGCAGTGCGGGTACAAATAATGTGCAGTGTGGGTACATATAATGTGCAGTGCGGGTACAAATAATGTGCAGTGTGGGCACAAATATTGTACAGTGTGGGCACAAATAATGTGCAGTACATGGACAAATACTGTGTAGTCTGGGTACAAATAATGTACAGTGTGGATAGACAAATAATGTGCAGAGTGGGTACAAATTATGTGCAGAGTGGGTACAAATAATATGCAGAGTGGGTACAAATAAAATGCAGTGTGGGTACAAATAATGTGCAGTATGGGTATAACTAATGTGCAGTGTGGGTACAAATAATGTGCAGTATGGGTATAACTAATGTGCAGTGTGGGTAGATAAATAAAGTGCAGTACGGGTACAAATAATGTACATTGTGAGTAGACAAATAATGTGCAGTGTGGGTACAAATAATGTGCGGTACGGGTACAAACAATGTGAGGTGTAGGTAGACAAATAATGTGCAGTGTGGGTACAAGTAATGTGCAGTGTGGGTAGAAATAATGTGCGGTACGGGTTCAAACAATGTGCAGTGTGGGTACAAATAATATGCCGTACGCGTACAAATAATGTGCAGTGTGGGAACAAATAATGTGCAATGTGGGTATATATATTGTGTAGAGTGCGGAGAATTAATGTGCAGTACGGGTACAAATAATGTGTAGTGTGGGTAAAATTAATGTGCAGTACGGTTAGAAATAATGTGCAGTGTGGGTACAAATATTGTGCAGTCGGAGTACAAATAATGTGTAGTGTGGGTACAAATAATGTGCCGTACGGGTGCAAATAATGAGCAGTGTGGGAACAAATAATGTGCAATGTGGGTACATATAATGTGTAGAGTGGGGAGAAATAATGTGCAGAACTGGTACAAATAATGTGCAATGTGGGAACAAATAATGTGTAGAGTGGGGAGAAATAATGTGCAGTCTGGGTACAAATAATTTGCAGAGTGGATAGACAAACAATGTGCAAAGTGGGTACAATTAATGTGCTGTACGGGGACAAATACTGTGTAGTCTGGGTACAAATAATGTGCTGTGTGGGTACAAATAATGTGCAGAGTGGGTACAAATAATGTGCAGTGTGGGTACAAATAAAATGCAGTGTGGGTACAAATAATGTGTAGTGTGGGTACAAATAATGTGCAGTATGGGTGCAAATAATATGCAGTGTGGGTACAAAAATTATGCAGAGTGGGTACAAATAATGTGCAGTATGGGTATAACTAATGTGCAGTGTGGGTAGATAAATAAAGTGCAGTACCGGTACAAATACTGTACATTGTGAGTAGACAAATAATGTGCAGTGTGGGTACAAATAATGTGCGGTACGGGTACAAACAATGTGAGGTGTAGGTAGACAAATAATGTGCAGTGTGGGTACAAGTAATGTGCAGTGTGGGTAGAAATAATGTGCGGTACGGGTTCAAACAATGTGCAGTGTGGGTACAAATAATATGCCGTACGCGTACAAATAATGTGCAGTGTGGTAACAAATAATGTGCAATGTGGGTATATATATTGTGTAGAGTGCGGAGAATTAATGTGCAGTACGGGTACAAATAATGTGTAGTGTGGGTAAAATTAATGTGCAGTACGGTTAGAAATAATGTGTAGTCTGGGTACAAATAATGTGCAATGTGGGTACATATAATGTGCAGTGCGGGTACAAATAATGTGCAGTGTGGGTACACAAATAATGTGCAGTGTGGGCACAAATAATGTGCAGTGCGGATGCAAATATTGTACAGTGTGGGCACAAATAATGTGCAGTACATGGACAAATACTGTGTAGTCTGGGTACAAATAATGTACAGTGTGGATAGACAAATAATGTGCAGAGTGGGTACAAATTATGTGCAGAGTGGGTACAAATAATATGCAGAGTGGGTACAAATAAAATGCAGTGTGGGTACAAATAATGTGCAGTATGGGTATAACTAATGTGCAGTGTGGGTATAACTAATGTGCAGTGTGGGTACAAATAATGTGCAGTATGGGTATAACTAATGTGCAGTGTGGGTAGATAAATAAAGTGCAGTACGGGTACAAATAATGTACATTGTGAGTAGACAAATAATGTGCAGTGTGGGTACAAATAATGTGCAGAGTGGGTACAAATAATATGCTGTGTGGGTACAAATAATGTGCAGTGTGGGTACAAATAATGTGCAGAGTGGGTACATATAATGTGTAGAGTGGGGAGAAATAATGTGCAGAACTGGTACAAACAATGTGCAGTGTCGGTACAAATAATGTGCAGTACAGGGACAAATACTGTGTAGTCTGGGTACAAATAATGTGCAGAGTGGGTACAAATAATATGCAGTGTGGGTATAAAAATTATGCAGAGTGGGTACAAATAAAATGCAGTGTGGGTACAAATAATGTGCAGTATGGGTATAACTAATGTGCAGTGTGGGTAGATAAATAAAGTGCAGTACGGGTACAAATAATGTACAGTGTGGGTAGACAAATAATGTGCAGTGTGGGTACAAATAATGTGTGGTACGGGTACAAATAATGTGCAGTGTGGGAACACATAATGTGCAATGTGGGTATATATATCGTGTAGAGTGGGGAGAAATAATGTGCAGTCTGGGTACAAATAATGTGCAATACGGGTACAAATAATTTGCACAGTGGATAGACAAACAATGTGCAAAGTGGGTACAATTAATGTGCTGTACGGGGACAAATACTGTGTAGTCTGGGTACAAATAATGTGCAGTGTGGATAGACAAATAATGTGCAGTATGGGTACAAATAATGTGCAGTGTGGGTACAAATAATGTGCAGAGTGGGTACAAATAATGTGCAGTGTGGGTACAAATAATGTGCAGAGTGGGTACAAATAATGTGCAGAGTGGGTACAAATAATGTGCAGTGTGGGTACAAATAATGTGCAGAGTGGGTACAAATAATGTGCAGAGTGGGTACAAATAATGTGCAGTATGGGTACAAATAATGTGCAGTGTGGGTAGACAAATAATGTGCAGTGTAGGTACAAATAATGTGCAGTGTGGGTACAAATAATGTGCAGAGTGGGTACAAATAATGTGCAGTGTGGGTACAAATAATGTGCAGAGTGGGTACAAATAAAATGCAGTGTGGGTACAAATAATGTGTAGTGTGGGTACAAATAATGTGCAGTATGGGTGCAAATAATATGCAGTGTGGGTACAAAAATTATGCAGAGTGGGTACAAATAATGTGCAGTATGGGTATAACTAATGTGCAGTGTGGGTAGATAAATAAAGTGCAGTACGGGTACAAATAATGTACATTGTGAGTAGACAAATAATGTGCAGTGTGGGTACAAATAATGTGCGGTACGGGTACAAACAATGTGAGGTGTAGGTAGACAAATAATGTGCAGTGTGGGTACAAGTAATGTGCAGTGTGGGTAGAAATAATGTGCGGTACGGGTTCAAACAATGTGCAGTGTGGATACAAATAATATGCCGTACGCGTACAAATAATGTGCAGTGTGGTAACAAATAATGTGCAATGTGGGTATATATATTGTGTAGAGTGCGGAGAATTAATGTGCAGTACGGGTACAAATAATGTGTAGTGTGGGTAAAATTAATGTGCAGTACGGTTAGAAATAATGTGCAGTGTGGGTACAAATATTGTGCAGTCGGAGTACAAATATTGTGCAGTCGGAGTACAAATAATGTGTAGTGTGGGTACAAATAATGTGCCGTACGGGTGCAAATAATGAGCAGTGTGGGAACAAATAATGTGCAATGTGGGTACATATAATGTGTAGAGTGGGGAGAAATAATGTGCAGTCTGGGTATAAATAATGTGCAATACGGGTACAAATAATTTGCAGAGTGGATAGACAAACAATGTGCAAAGTGGGTACAATTAATGTGCTGTACGGGGACAAATACTGTGTTGTCTGGGTACAAATAATGTGCAGTGTGGGTACAAATAATGTGCAGAGTGGGTACAAATAATATGCTGTGTGGGTACAAATAATGTGCAGTGTGGGTACAAATAATGTGCAGAGTGGGTACATATAATGTGTAGAGTGGGGAGAAATAATGTGCAGAACTGGTACAAACAATGTGCAGTGTCGGTACAAATAATATGCCGTACGCGTACAAATAATGTGCAGTACAGGGACAAATACTGTGTAGTCTGGGTACAAATAATGTGCAGAGTGGGTACAAATAATATGCAGTGTGGGTATAAAAATTATGCAGAGTGGGTACAAATAAAATGCAGTGTGGGTACAAATAATGTGCAGTATGGGTATAACTAATGTGCAGTGTGGGTAGATAAATAAAGTGCAGTACGGGTACAAATAATGTACAGTGTGGGTAGACAAATAATGTGCAGTGTGGGTACAAACAATGTGCAGTGTGGGAACAAATAATGTGCAATGTGGGTATATATATCGTGTAGAGTGCAGAGAATTAATGTGCAGTGCGGGTACAAATAATGTGAAGTGTGGGTAAAATTAATGTGCAGTACGGTTAGAAATAATGTGTCAATCTATTATGTACTCTCAAATGTCTTGTAACAATATTTTTCTTCTGTTTTTTTTCAAAAAACTAATAAAAAGATTTGAAAAGAAAGAAAGAAATAATGTGCAGTGTGTGTACAAATATTGTGCCGTAGGAGTACAAATAATGTGTAGTGTGGATACAAATAATGTGCCGTACGGGTGCAAATAATGAGCAGTGTGGGAACAAATAATGTGCAATGTGGGTACAAATAATGTGTAGAGTGGGGAGAAATAATGTGCAGTCTGGGTATAAATAATGTGCAATACGGGTACAAGTAATTTGCAGAGTGGATAGACAAACAATGTGCAAAGTGGGTACAATTAATGTGCTGTACAGGGACAAATATTGTGTAGTCTGGGTACAAATAATGTGCTGTGTGGATAGACAAATAATGTCCCAGATTGGGTACAAATAATATGCAGTGTGGGTACAAAAAATATGCAGAACGGGTACAAATAATATGCTGTGCGGGTACAAATAATGTGCAGCATGGGTACAAATAAAATGCAGTATGGGTACAAATAATGTGCAGTGCGGGTACAAATAATGTGCAGTGTGAGTAGAAATAATGTGCAGTGTGGGTATAAATAATGTGCAGTGTGGGTATAAATAATGTGCAGTGCGGGTACAAATAATGTGCAGTGTGGGTAGACAAATAATGTGCAGTGTGGGTATAAATAATGTGCAGTATGGGTACAAAAAATGTGCAGAGTGGGTACATATAATGTGTAGAGTGGGGAGAAATAATGTGCAGAACTGGTTCAAACAATGTGCAGTGTCGGTACAAATAATATGCCGTACGCGTACAAATAATGTGCAGTGTGGGAACAAACAATGTGCAATGTGGGTATATATATCGTGTAGAGTGCAGAGAATTAATGTGCAGTGCGGGTACAAATAATGTGTAGTGTGGGTAAAATTAATGTGCAGTACGGTTAGAAATAATGTGCAGTGTGGGTACAAATATTGTGCAGTCGGAGTACAAATAATGTGTAGTGTGGGTACAAATAATGTGCCGTACGGGTGCAAATAATGAGCAGTGTGGGTACACAAATAATGTGCAGTGTGGGTACACAAATAATGTGCAGTGCGGGCACAAATAATGTGCAGTGTGGGTACACAAATAATGTGCAGTGCGGGCACAAATAATGTGCAGTGCGGATGCAAATAATGTACAGTGTGGGCACAAATAATGTGCAGTACATGGACAAATACTGTGTAGTCTGGGTACAAATAATGTACAGTGTGGATAGACAAATAATGTGCAGAGTGGGTACAAATAATGTGCACTGTAGGCACAAATAATGTGCAGTGCGGGTGCAGATAATGTACAGTGTGGGCACAAATAATGTGCAGTACAGGGACAAATACTGTGTAGTCTGGGTACAAATAATGTGCAGAGTGGGTACAAATAATATGCAGTGTGGGTACAAATAATATGCAGTGTGGGTACAAATAATGTGCAGTATGGGTATAACTAATGTGCAGTGTGGGTATAACTAATGTGCAGTGTGGGTAGACAAACAATGTGCAGTGTGGGTACAAATAAAGTGCAGTACGGGTACAAATAATGTACAGTGTGGGTAGACAAATAATGTGCAGTGTAGGTACAAATAATGTGCGGTACGGGTACAAACAATGTGCAGTGTAGGTAGACAAATAATGTGCAGTGTGGGTACAAGTAATGTGCAGTTTGGGTAGAAATAATGTGCGGTACGGGTACAAACAATGTGCAGTGTGGGTGCAAATAATATGCCGTACGCGTACAAATAATGTGCAGTGTGGGAAGAAATAATGTGCAATGTGGGTACAAATAATGTGCCGTAGGAGTACAAATAATGTGTAGTCTGGGTACAAATAATTTGCAATGTGGGTACATATAATGTGCAGTGCGGGTACAAATAATGTGCAGTGTGGGCACAAATAATGTGCAGTGTGGGCACAAATATTGTACAGTGTGGGCACAAATAATGTGCAGTACATGGACAAATACTGTGTAGTCTGGGTACAAATAATGTACAGTGTGGATAGACAAATAATGTGCAGAGTGGGTACAAATTATGTGCAGAGTGGGTACAAATAATATGCAGAGTGGGTACAAATAAAATGCAGTGTGGGTACAAATAATGTGCAGTATGGGTATAACTAATGTGCAGTGTGGGTACAAATAATGTGCAGTATGGGTATAACTAATGTGCAGTGTGGGTAGATAAATAAAGTGCAGTACGGGTACAAATAATGTACATTGTGAGTAGACAAATAATGTGCAGTGTGGGTACAAATAATGTGCGGTACGGGTACAAACAATGTGAGGTGTAGGTAGACAAATAATGTGCAGTGTGGGTACAAGTAATGTGCAGTGTGGGTAGAAATAATGTGCGGTACGGGTTCAAACAATGTGCAGTGTGGGTACAAATAATATGCCGTACGCGTACAAATAATGTGCAGTGTGGGAACAAATAATGTGCAATGTGGGTATATATATTGTGTAGAGTGCGGAGAATTAATGTGCAGTACGGGTACAAATAATGTGTAGTGTGGGTAAAATTAATGTGCAGTACGGTTAGAAATAATGTGCAGTGTGGGTACAAATATTGTGCAGTCGGAGTACAAATAATGTGTAGTGTGGGTACAAATAATGTGCCGTACGGGTGCAAATAATGAGCAGTGTGGGAACAAATAATGTGCAATGTGGGTACATATAATGTGTAGAGTGGGGAGAAATAATGTGCAGTCTGGGTATAAATAATGTGCAATACGGGTACAAATAATTTGCAGAGTGGATAGACAAACAATGTGCAAAGTGGGTACAATTAATGTGCTGTACGGGGACAAATACTGTGTAGTCTGGGTACAAATAATGTGCAGTGTGGGTACAAATAATGTGCAGAGTGGGTACAAATAATGTGCAGTGTGGGTACAAATAATGTGCAGAGTGGGTACAAATAAAATGCAGTGTGGGTACAAATAATGTGTAGTGTGGGTACAAATAATGTGCAGTATGGGTGCAAATAATATGCAGTGTGGGTACAAATAATGTGCAGTATGGGTATAACTAATGTGCAGTGTGGGTATAACTAATGTGCAGTGTGGGTAGACAAACAATGTGCAGTGTGGGTACAAATAAAGTGCAGTACGGGTACAAATAATGTACAGTGTGGGTAGACAAATAATGTGCAGTGTAGGTACAAATAATGTGCGGTACGGGTACAAACAATGTGCAGTGTAGGTAGACAAATAATGTGCAAAGTGGGTACAATTAATGTGCTGTACGGGGACAAATACTGTGTAGTCTGGGTACAAATAATGTGTAGTGTGGGTACAAATAATGTGCAGAGTGGGTACAAATAATATGCTGTGTGGGTACAAATAATGTGCAGTGTGGGTACAAATAATGTGCAGAGTGGGTACATATAATGTGTAGAGTGGGGAGAAATAATGTGCAGAACTGGTTCAAACAATGTGCAGTGTCGGTACAAATAATATGCCGTACGCGTACAAATAATGTGCAGTGTGGGAACAAACAATGTGCAATGTGGGTATATATATCGTGTAGAGTGCAGAGAATTAATGTGCAGTGCGGGTACAAATAATGTGTAGTGTGGGTAAAATTAATGTGCAGTACGGTTAGAAATAATGTGCAGTGTGGGTACAAATATTGTGCAGTCGGAGTACAAATAATGTGTAGTGTGGGTACAAATAATGTGCCGTACGGGTGCAAATAATGAGCAGTGTGGGTACACAAATAATGTGCAGTGTGGGTACACAAATAATGTGCAGTGCGGGCACAAATAATGTGCAGTGTGGGTACACAAATAATGTGCAGTGCGGGCACAAATAATGTGCAGTGCGGATGCAAATAATGTACAGTGTGGGCACAAATAATGTGCAGTACATGGACAAATACTGTGTAGTCTGGGTACAAATAATGTACAGTGTGGATAGACAAATAATGTGCAGAGTGGGTACAAATAATGTGCACTGTAGGCACAAATAATGTGCAGTGCGGGTGCAGATAATGTACAGTGTGGGCACAAATAATGTGCAGTACAGGGACAAATACTGTGTAGTCTGGGTACAAATAATGTGCAGAGTGGGTACAAATAATATGCAGTGTGGGTACAAATAATATGCAGTGTGGGTACAAATAATGTGCAGTATGGGTATAACTAATGTGCAGTGTGGGTATAACTAATGTGCAGTGTGGGTAGACAAACAATGTGCAGTGTGGGTACAAATAAAGTGCAGTACGGGTACAAATAATGTACAGTGTGGGTAGACAAATAATGTGCAGTGTAGGTACAAATAATGTGCGGTACGGGTACAAACAATGTGCAGTGTAGGTAGACAAATAATGTGCAGTGTGGGTACAAGTAATGTGCAGTTTGGGTAGAAATAATGTGCGGTACGGGTACAAACAATGTGCAGTGTGGGTGCAAATAATATGCCGTACGCGTACAAATAATGTGCAGTGTGGGAAGAAATAATGTGCAATGTGGGTACAAATAATGTGCCGTAGGAGTACAAATAATGTGTAGTCTGGGTACAAATAATTTGCAATGTGGGTACATATAATGTGCAGTGCGGGTACAAATAATGTGCAGTGTGGGCACAAATAATGTGCAGTGTGGGCACAAATATTGTACAGTGTGGGCACAAATAATGTGCAGTACATGGACAAATACTGTGTAGTCTGGGTACAAATAATGTACAGTGTGGATAGACAAATAATGTGCAGAGTGGGTACAAATTATGTGCAGAGTGGGTACAAATAATATGCAGAGTGGGTACAAATAAAATGCAGTGTGGGTACAAATAATGTGCAGTATGGGTATAACTAATGTGCAGTGTGGGTACAAATAATGTGCAGTATGGGTATAACTAATGTGCAGTGTGGGTAGATAAATAAAGTGCAGTACGGGTACAAATAATGTACATTGTGAGTAGACAAATAATGTGCAGTGTGGGTACAAATAATGTGCGGTACGGGTACAAACAATGTGAGGTGTAGGTAGACAAATAATGTGCAGTGTGGGTACAAGTAATGTGCAGTGTGGGTAGAAATAATGTGCGGTACGGGTTCAAACAATGTGCAGTGTGGGTACAAATAATATGCCGTACGCGTACAAATAATGTGCAGTGTGGGAACAAATAATGTGCAATGTGGGTATATATATTGTGTAGAGTGCGGAGAATTAATGTGCAGTACGGGTACAAATAATGTGTAGTGTGGGTAAAATTAATGTGCAGTACGGTTAGAAATAATGTGCAGTGTGGGTACAAATATTGTGCAGTCGGAGTACAAATAATGTGTAGTGTGGGTACAAATAATGTGCCGTACGGGTGCAAATAATGAGCAGTGTGGGAACAAATAATGTGCAATGTGGGTACATATAATGTGTAGAGTGGGGAGAAATAATGTGCAGTCTGGGTATAAATAATGTGCAATACGGGTACAAATAATTTGCAGAGTGGATAGACAAACAATGTGCAAAGTGGGTACAATTAATGTGCTGTACGGGGACAAATACTGTGTAGTCTGGGTACAAATAATGTGCAGTGTGGGTACAAATAATGTGCAGAGTGGGTACAAATAATGTGCAGTGTGGGTACAAATAATGTGCAGAGTGGGTACAAATAAAATGCAGTGTGGGTACAAATAATGTGTAGTGTGGGTACAAATAATGTGCAGTATGGGTGCAAATAATATGCAGTGTGGGTACAAATAATGTGCAGTATGGGTATAACTAATGTGCAGTGTGGGTATAACTAATGTGCAGTGTGGGTAGACAAACAATGTGCAGTGTGGGTACAAATAAAGTGCAGTACGGGTACAAATAATGTACAGTGTGGGTAGACAAATAATGTGCAGTGTAGGTACAAATAATGTGCGGTACGGGTACAAACAATGTGCAGTGTAGGTAGACAAATAATGTGCAGTGTGGGTACAAGTAATGTGCAGTTTGGGTAGAAATAATGTGCGGTACGGGTACAAACAATGTGCAGTGTGGGTGCAAATAATATGCCGTACGCGTACAAATAATGTGCAGTGTGGGTACAAATAATGTGCCGTAGGAGTACAAATAATGTGTAGTCTGGGTACAAATAATTTGCAATGTGGGTACATATAATGTGCAGTGCGGGTACAAATAATGTGCAGTGTGGGCACAAATAATGTGCAGTGTGGGCACAAATATTGTACAGTGTGGGCACAAATAATGTGCAGTACATGGACAAATACTGTGTAGTCTGGGTACAAATAATGTACAGTGTGGATAGACAAATAATGTGCAGAGTGGGTACAAATTATGTGCAGAGTGGGTACAAATAATATGCAGAGTGGGTACAATAAAAATGCAGTGTGGGTACAAATAATGTGCAGTATGGGTATAACTAATGTGCAGTGTGGGTACAAATAATGTGCAGTATGGGTATAACTAATGTGCAGTGTGGGTAGATAAATAAAGTGCAGTACGGGTACAAATAATGTACATTGTGAGTAGACAAATAATGTGCAGTGTGGGTACAAATAATGTGCAGTACGGGTACAAACAATGTGAGGTGTAGGTAGACAAATAATGTGCAGTGTGGGTACAAGTAATGTGCAGTGTGGGTAGAAATAATGTGCGGTACGGGTTCAAACAATGTGCAGTGTGGGTACAAATAATATGCCGTACGCGTACAAATAATGTGCAGTGTGGGAACAAATAATGTGCAATGTGGGTATATATATTGTGTAGAGTGCGGAGAATTAATGTGCGGTACGGGTACAAATAATGTGTAGTGTGGGTAAAATTAATGTGCAGTACGGTTAGAAATAATGTGCAGTGTGGGTACAAATATTGTGCAGTCGGAGTACAAATAATGTGTAGTGTGGGTACAAATAATGTGCCGTACGGGTGCAAATAATGAGCAGTGTGGGAACAAATAATGTGCAATGTGGGTACATATAATGTGTAGAGTGGGGAGAAATAATGTGCAGTCTGGGTATAAATAATGTGCAATACGGGTACAAATAATTTGCAGAGTGGATAGACAAACAATGTGCAAAGTGGGTACAATTAATGTGCTGTACGGGGACAAATACTGTGTAGTCTGGGTACAAATAATGTGCAGTGTGGGTACAAATAATGTGCAGAGTGGGTACAAATAATGTGCAGTGTGGGTACAAATAATGTGCAGAGTGGGTACAAATAAAATGCAGTGTGGGTACAAATAATGTGTAGTGTGGGTACAAATAATGTGCAGTATGGGTGCAAATAATATGCAGTGTGGGTACAAATAATGTGCAGTATGGGTATAACTAATGTGCAGTGTGGGTATAACTAATGTGCAGTGTGGGTAGACAAACAATGTGCAGTGTGGGTACAAATAAAGTGCAGTACGGGTACAAATAATGTACAGTGTGGGTAGACAAATAATGTGCAGTGTAGGTACAAATAATGTGCGGTACGGGTACAAACAATGTGCAGTGTAGGTAGACAAATAATGTGCAGTGTGGGTACAAGTAATGTGCAGTTTGGGTAGAAATAATGTGCGGTACGGGTACAAACAATGTGCAGTGTGGCTGCAAATAATATGCCGTACGCGTACAAATAATGTGCAGTGTGGGAAGAAATAATGTGCAATGTGGGTACAAATAATGTGCCGTAGGAGTACAAATAATGTGTAGTCTGGGTACAAATAATTTGCAATGTGGGTACATATAATGTGCAGTGCGGGTACAAATAATGTGCAGTGTGGGTACATATAATGTGCAGTGCGGGTACAAATAATGTGCAGTGTGGGCACAAATATTGTACAGTGTGGGCACAAATAATGTGCAGTACATGGACAAATACTGTGTAGTCTGGGTACAAATAATGTACAGTGTGGATAGACAAATAATGTGCAGAGTGGGTACAAATTATGTGCAGAGTGGGTACAAATAATATGCAGAGTGGGTACAAATAAAATGCAGTGTGGGTACAAATAATGTGCAGTATGGGTATAACTAATGTGCAGTGTGGGTACAAATAATGTGCAGTATGGGTATAACTAATGTGCAGTGTGGGTAGATAAATAAAGTGCAGTACGGGTACAAATAATGTACATTGTGAGTAGACAAATAATGTGCAGTGTGGGTACAAATAATGTGCGGTACGGGTACAAACAATGTGAGGTGTAGGTAGACAAATAATGTGCAGTGTGGGTACAAGTAATGTGCAGTGTGGGTAGAAATAATGTGCGGTACGGGTTCAAACAATGTGCAGTGTGGGTACAAATAATATGCCGTACGCGTACAAATAATGTGCAGTGTGGGAACAAATAATGTGCAATGTGGGTATATATATTGTGTAGAGTGCGGAGAATTAATGTGCAGTACGGGTACAAATAATGTGTAGTGTGGGTAAAATTAATGTGCAGTACGGTTAGAAATAATGTGCAGTGTGGGTACAAATATTGTGCAGTCGGAGTACAAATAATGTGTAGTGTGGGTACAAATAATGTGCCGTACGGGTGCAAATAATGAGCAGTGTGGGAACAAATAATGTGCAATGTGGGTACATATAATGTGTAGAGTGGGGAGAAATAATGTGCAGAACTGGTACAAATAATGTGCAATGTGGGAACAAATAATGTGTAGAGTGGGGAGAAATAATGTGCAGTCTGGGTACAAATAATTTGCAGAGTGGATAGACAAACAATGTGCAAAGTGGGTACAATTAATGTGCTGTACGGGGACAAATACTGTGTAGTCTGGGTACAAATAATGTGCTGTGTGGGTACAAATAATGTGCAGAGTGGGTACAAATAATGTGCAGTGTGGGTACAAATAAAATGCAGTGTGGGTACAAATAATGTGTAGTGTGGGTACAAATAATGTGCAGTATGGGTGCAAATAATATGCAGTGTGGGTACAAAAATTATGCAGAGTGGGTACAAATAATGTGCAGTATGGGTATAACTAATGTGCAGTGTGGGTAGATAAATAAAGTGCAGTACCGGTACAAATACTGTACATTGTGAGTAGACAAATAATGTGCAGTGTGGGTACAAATAATGTGCGGTACGGGTACAAACAATGTGAGGTGTAGGTAGACAAATAATGTGCAGTGTGGGTACAAGTAATGTGCAGTGTGGGTAGAAATAATGTGCGGTACGGGTTCAAACAATGTGCAGTGTGGGTACAAATAATATGCCGTACGCGTACAAATAATGTGCAGTGTGGTAACAAATAATGTGCAATGTGGGTATATATATTGTGTAGAGTGCGGAGAATTAATGTGCAGTACGGGTACAAATAATGTGTAGTGTGGGTAAAAATTAATGTGCAGTACGGTTAGAAATAATGTGTAGTCTGGGTACAAATAATGTGCAATGTGGGTACATATAATGTGCAGTGCGGGTACAAATAATGTGCAGTGTGGGTACACAAATAATGTGCAGTGTGGGCACAAATAATGTGCAGTGCGGATGCAAATATTGTACAGTGTGGGCACAAATAATGTGCAGTACATGGACAAATACTGTGTAGTCTGGGTACAAATAATGTACAGTGTGGATAGACAAATAATGTGCAGAGTGGGTACAAATTATGTGCAGAGTGGGTACAAATAATATGCAGAGTGGGTACAAATAAAATGCAGTGTGGGTACAAATAATGTGCAGTATGGGTATAACTAATGTGCAGTGTGGGTATAACTAATGTGCAGTGTGGGTACAAATAATGTGCAGTATGGGTATAACTAATGTGCAGTGTGGGTAGATAAATAAAGTGCAGTACGGGTACAAATAATGTACATTGTGAGTAGACAAATAATGTGCAGTGTGGGTACAAATAATGTGCAGAGTGGGTACAAATAATATGCTGTGTGGGTACAAATAATGTGCAGTGTGGGTACAAATAATGTGCAGAGTGGGTACATATAATGTGTAGAGTGGGGAGAAATAATGTGCAGAACTGGTACAAACAATGTGCAGTGTCGGTACAAATAATGTGCAGTACAGGGACAAATACTGTGTAGTCTGGGTACAAATAATGTGCAGAGTGGGTACAAATAATATGCAGTGTGGGTATAAAAATTATGCAGAGTGGGTACAAATAAAATGCAGTGTGGGTACAAATAATGTGCAGTATGGGTATAACTAATGTGCAGTGTGGGTAGATAAATAAAGTGCAGTACGGGTACAAATAATGTACAGTGTGGGTAGACAAATAATGTGCAGTGTGGGTACAAATAATGTGTGGTACGGGTACAAATAATGTGCAGTGTGGGAACACATAATGTGCAATGTGGGTATATATATCGTG